>NC_092816.1:55551751-55739251 GCF_023375885.2 Dermacentor andersoni
TTAGATGCAGATGTAAATTCTTGGTCTATTGTTACCACTCAGTGGGTATGCGCCGCAGTCTATGACGTCATCATCATCAACACCAACGCTCCAACAACGACCGCCGGGCCCGTACGCCGCCGACGCCGAAATCGTAGAAGACATTCTGTTGAAGGCGGGGAACGAAATGATGTGGTTCTGGCCACCACCACCGCGTCTAGCGAGACCCCAAGGAGACTTTCTCGAGAATAGGTTTTACGTTTTGCATAATTCAGCCAATAACTACCGGAACAGCCAGGTTGGGTGGTTTTTACGCAAGCCTGACTGGACAAAGATCAGGCTGCAGCCGTTGGAGAAGAACCTGTACGTAGGGCACCCTGCCACGACAAGCCGGTCGATGGCCAAAGTGAACGCCTACAGAAACGTCAACGGCATATCGGTGAAAGGGAACAACGTCCCGAAGCCCATCCTTGCTCTGGAAGAATCCAACTTCCCGGACTTCATCGTCAAGAGCATCGAGGCCTCACGCGACCACGCTTCGCCCACGTGCATCGAGGCACACTGCTGGCCCATCGCCCTCATGTGCAGAAACTTTCTGGGCATCACGCAGACGGGATCACACAAGTCGCTGGCCTACCTCGTGCCGGCAGTAATCCACGTCAGCCGGCAGCCGCCCCTGCAACATGGAGATGGGCCCATCGCCGTCGTGCTGGCTCCGACACGAGAGCTGGCCAAGCAGATTCACAACGTAGCCTTAGAATTGGGTGGGCACGCTGCATTGCGAAGCGTGTGCGCCTCGAGCGGGGAGCCCAAGGAAGGTCAGTACGACGAGCTGAAGAGGGGCTGCCACATCTGCGTGGCCACGCCTCGACGCCTCATCAACTTCCTCGAAGAAGGCAAGCTGAATCTGCACCGCTGCACGTACCTCGTGCTGGACGAGGTAGACCGCATGCTGGCAACGGGTTTCAAGCCCCATGTCATCAAGGTTTCCGAGCTCTGCCGGCCGGACCACCAGACGATAATGTGGGTCACATCCTGGCAAAACGAGCTTAGGCCCTTTGTCGACGACGTGCTCCACGACTACATCGAAATCGAGTTTGGGATGGCACAGCTACCCGCTGAAGATAGCGTGGTTATGACTGTCGACGTTTGCCAGGAGGAAGAGAAGGAAACGAAGCTAGCCCAGCTCTTGGACGACGGGCTCAAGGAGAAGTCAAAGAAAGCCGTTGTATTCACCGACACGAAGAGGAAGGCAGACGAGCTTGCGTGGAAACTGCGAGTCCGTGGCTGGTCTGCCATTGGCCTTCACGGCATGAAGACGAAAAAGGAGCGCGACTGGATCGTTTCCATGTTCCGGACTGGTGCGTCAAATGTGCTCGTGACGACGGACAAGGTCGCGCATGACTTGCTCCTCGAGAACGTGTGCTTGGTGGTGAACTACGACTGCCCGGACTGCCCGGAGCTCTACGCGCATAGGTCGAGCCACGTCTCGCGCTCAGGCGAACCAGCCGTGGTTCACACGTTCATCATTCCGGCCCAGCAGATGTATGCCGCAAAACTGATAGCAATTCTGGAGGAGGCCAAGCAGCCCGTTAAACCGGAGCTGTACAGTATGGCAAAGAAAGCTCGTGGTAAGCAATGACGCGTTTAACACCGGCGGTAGACGAGGTGCCCGGGGTGACGGCGACCCAAGGAGTGAACTCGGTGTCTTGAAGAAAGCTTTTAAAATTGCCAGCCTTTGCTTAACTAGTGCTAGAGGCAGCAGTCTTTTTGCTTAGTCTATGCGAAGTGAAAATTATATAACTGTATATAAACTTCAGTCTATTGGTTTTAATTCTAATGTTTATCATCTGTAATAATTGAAAGATTGTCCACTAAACTAAATAACAAAATTGCAAATTTGTGCCGAAGTGGGTTGGAGTTTTCTCATAAAATAATTTTTCCGGACATGGGAGTATATGCTTCTTAAACATGATAAAAAAAAACTGTGCAGTACCTGCCAGTGCTGTCACGAATACCGCAGTTAAGTATTTCTGCAATCGTTCCAGTAAAATTACACTTTTGTTTTAAAAAAATTTCTGCTCCTTCCTTTTATTCCACAACATCCCCTCCAATATTCAAATACATAGCTACCACTTAAGCGGCTGCAGACGAATCAATAGTGATAGCTTGTGACTGCGAATTGGTTTTATTGTCACGTATTGACTCTCGATTTTGTTCCTTAGTTAAATGGCGGAAACCACTATGGGAGACCGGCCAGCAGTCTGGCGGTGGAAAGACTGTTACTATCGTTATTTTTTCTAGGGAAAAAATTTGAAACCTTTATTAAATATGTGAATTAAAATGTCTACTGCTGCAGATATCAAGGCTCAAATATTTAAATATTGCAGTAAACGTTATGTGAGCACAAAAAGTAAACAATTTTAGCAAGGAATCATTTTTTGTCTCGCAGAATGTTGCAGAGGGGCTCAGAGACGTTAACGTTCCTGTGGCTATAATCTAGCACGGTAGTGCCAAAGGAAACAATTGCCGGTGGTGTCGAATTCAAGACAAATTATCGGAAGGGATCTTCTGAAGAGCTTTGAATAATGAACGGAGACATCGATAAAGGAAGTCAAGAGATTCACTGTCACTGCACGTAGAACACACATGTGATATAGCCAGGTCAGGCCTGTGAAGGAAAAAGTTCAGTGGGGGCACTCCGCATCGTGGTCTCGTAAAACAAAATCGCGTGACCATTAAACACGCGAACGGCAATAATACCTTCAGAAACACGAAAAGAATTATTTCATAGACATTGTGTAGTGATTTACAAAGATAATCGGCATACGAAATCTTAGTAACAAGATTTGTGCCTTATGGCAACCCTTCAATGCAAATTCATATTGACGATGCGCCCTTCCTTTACAGATAACCGGCGACGTTATTGCTATTAGCAATGTATCTTATGACTGGACGGTAATTATTGATTACATGTTTGATATTGTTCAGTATTATGAATAATATGAAAGGGGGTGCATAACCAGCAACACATACCGAGTGACCAAAGTTTGCACCAAAAGGTTATTTGAAGAGCAGTAAATATCCAGTGGCAGATATCCAGTGATCGTAATTTGTGTAAATGGGTAATGTAAACATTTCCCGGTAATGTTTCCCGTCCACCGACGGAGACCTGCACCCGCCGTGGTTTCTCCGTGGCTAGGGTGTTGGGCTCCCAAGCACGAGGTCGTGTGATCGAATCCCGGGCACGGCGGCCGCATTTCGGAAGGAGGGGGGCAGGTATTTACACTGCCTCAGTGTAAATACCGTGTAAGTAGTTTCTATTGTTTGTGTCTTTCCACACGTAACAATATTGGCACGCGCTAGTTACGCTAGATGTCGAGGAAGAAGAAGTGTGTGTGGTAGCTGCTGTGAAAACGAACTGTAAACGGCCGTTCGCTTAGAACTGACTGACTGGCTTTTCCTCTCGTGACAAACTGGTGGAGGTGCTGGGTACGCATCCATCGTATGCCTACGGGTCCTCAACCAGAAGCTACCGACGCCAGTACCTCGGGGACGGCAGAAATCTATCGAAGCAGCCGTCGCCTCCAAGGTCTTCCACCGCAATACAGCCCCCTGGCAAGCTCCGTGAGGAAGATGTCAACAACTACCGCAAGCCAAACCGAGGGGATCCCAAATGCTGCCGTACCATGCATTCTCAACGCGCCTCGCACGCCTAACCCGTTCCATGGCGACGCCTTTGAGGACGTTGAAGACTGGTTGGACCACTTCAACCGGGTCGCCGCGTTTAACGACTGGGACGATCGCCGTAAGTTGAAGAACGTCTACTTTTCCCTTTTAGACGCGGCGAGAGTATGGTACGAGAACCACGAAGCCTCATTTACCAGCTGGCAGGAGTTTTACCGACTGCTTTGCGAAGCCTTCTGCACTCCCGAAAGGAAAGAAAGAGCCGAACAGGCACTGTCTTCGAGGTTCCAAATGCCAAACGAAACCGTCGCCATGTTCGTCGAAGACATGACGCGATTGTTCCGTCGGGCCGATCCACTAATGCCAGAAGACAAGAAGGTGCGTCTGTTAATGCGAGGCGTAAAAGAACAGCTTTTCGCGGGCCTCGTGCGCAATCCTCCTACAACAGTCTCTCAGTTCGTTCGTGAGGCAACAGTCATAGAACGTATGCTTCGGCAGCGGCTCTCGCAGTATGAACGCCAGACCACCATGACTGCTGCATGCTCTCTCGTACCTGCAAATGATGACAGGGAGTCCCTTACCGAGCTAATACGACAAATCGTTCGAGAAGAACTGCAGAAGTCCTATGCATCAGCTCCGGCACCTCCCAGTGCCGCGGTTCTTACGGATGTCATTCGGGAAGAAATCGGCAAAGTGGTTCATCCTTCGCCACCAACACGACCCGAACCTCCCACGTTCTCGTACGCGGATGCTCTTCGGGCTTCCGCGCCGTCGACGGGCCGTTTTTCACAGCCGCCTGCTGGGATTTCTCGACGCTCCCCAAGTCCGATCCACCGCACGAATCCGCAAGCACCTTTTCATCCTGGTCCGCGGAAATCTACAGTATGGCGCGCCCCCGACAACAGTCCGTTGTGCTATCACTGCGGGGAGGCTGGTCACATGTATCGCGACTGCCAGTACCGATGGATTGGTCTGCGGGGATACCATCCGGACGCCCGTTGCCCGCGCTATGGCGAACGCCCGCACGACATCGAGCAATACTTAGAAAATAACCGGCTTCCTCCTGCCCAACAGCGAAGACAGTCACGGTCGCCTTCACCTCGTCGGTACGCGTCACCAAACCGTCCTCGACCCGCCTTTGATTCCGCTGGAGTCAACGGTGGAAGCCCGCGCCGGGGAAACTGAAAACGGCGACCTCCGGGGGTGAGGCCGCTGTCATGCGAACCGTCAAATATCCTCCGCCGACGCCATCCCCTCGCGACGTACCGCTGACGCCTTCATTCGAAACTGCAAAAAGAACTTCTGCTGCTATTACTGCTTCAATCGACGGTTATCCGGTAACTGCACTTGTCGATACGGGAGCTGACTACTCGGTTATGAGTGCCTCACTGGCCACTCGGCTACGCAAGGTGCTGACAGCGTGGGACGGCCCACATCTGATTACGGCCGGAGGACACCTCGTGTCACCCATTGGACGATGCACCGCCAGACTTGCAATTTCTACTTCGACTTTCGTAGCGTCTTTCCTTGTGCTGCCCAAGTGTTCTCGGCTAGTCATACTGGGCATGGATTTTCTCCAGGAGTATGGGGCGATCATTAACCTTCGTGACTTGTTCGTGACTTTTTCTAACTACGTTTCTTCGGATTCGAGTGTGGAGGATGAACATCACCGCGCGGCTTTACGCGTGGTCGATGACTGCGTGACGTTACCGCCTCGAAGTAGCATCTTCGTCCTCGTTGAATGCCCCCAAGAACAACTAGGAATAGGCATTGCCGAAGGTAACCTCACCATATTGCTGGATCGCGAAGTCGGCGTCGCACGAGGTCTCGTAGAGCTCCAACATAGGCAAACCACGATTCTAGTTACCAACTTCAGTGGCGAATACAAGCACTTTGCGAGGCATACCACCATGGCCTACTTTGAAACTGTGGCCGATTCCAACGCCTGTGCTTCGGTAACGACAATCTCGATTCCGGAACCCAGCGATGTGGACTTGACCAGTCACATCAACGTCAACCCACAGCTAGACCAAAATGAGAAGCAGAGGCTCCTCACTCTGCTATCGTCATTTAGCGACTGTTTCGCCACCACGTCGAAGGTCAAACAGACTCCTTTAATCAAACACAGAATCATCACTGAACCGACCGTCCAACCTGTTCGCCAACACGCTTATCGCGTGTCGCAAAGAGAACAGGATGCTATTCGTCATCAAGTTAAACAAATGCTCGACGATGATGTCATTCAACCATCGACAAGTCCTTGGTCTTCACCTGTTGTATTAGTTAAAAAGAAAGACGGTTCACTACGATTCTGTGTCGATTACCGCAAACTGAACAAGGTCACGAAAAAAGACGTTTACCCACTTCCTCGAATTGACGACTCCTTGGATCGCCTGCGACATGCCCGTTACTTTTCTTCAATGGATCTGCGTAGTGGGTACTGGCAAATTGAAGTTGACGAACGGGACCAGGAAAAAAACGGCGTTTATAACACCCGACGGTCTCTATCAATTTAAGGTCCTCCCTTTTGGATTGTGTTCCGCTCCGGCCACATTTCAACGCATGATGGACACAGTTTTATCTGACCTCAAGTGGAACTCGTGTTTAGTCTACTTAGACGATGTAGTTGTTTTTTCCACCACGTTTGACCAACACATCCAGCGGCTTGAGGCGGTTCTTCAAGCTATCCGCACCGCCGGCCTCTCCCTGAAGCCCGAAAAATGTCACTTTGGCTACGAGGAGCTCAAATTTCTAGGTCATATTGTCAGCAGCACCGGTGTGCGCCCTGACCCTGACAAAGCCATGGCAGTCGCTCTGTTCCCGATACCGAAGACAAAACACGATGTCCGCCGATTTTTAGGGCTTTGCGCGTATTACCGCCGTTTTGTACCCAATTTTTGTGAAATTGCCGAACCTTTGCAACGACTCATCAAGAAC
The DNA here is from genome assembly GCF_023375885.2 of Dermacentor andersoni. Lineage (NCBI taxonomy): Eukaryota > Metazoa > Arthropoda > Arachnida > Ixodida > Ixodidae > Dermacentor > Dermacentor andersoni. The sequence goes on from NC_092816.1 coordinate 55,558,355, forward strand.
GACGTCACATTTGTTTGGGGCCCGGCACAATCCGACGCCTTCCACGACCTTCAGCAACGTCTACAGACACCACCGATCCTTGGTCACTTTGACACCGAGGCTGACACAGAAGTGCATACTGATGCTAGTAACGTTGGTCTCGGAGCGACACTCGTACAGTTTCAAGCTGGTGTTGAGCGCGTTATTGCGTATGCCAGCCGAACCTTGTCTGCTGCTGAAACAAACTACTCAGCAACTGAAAAAGAATGTCTGGCAGTCATATGGGCTATCCAGAAGTTCCGCCCATACCTGTACGGACGCCCCTTCCGTGTCGTCAGCGACCACCACTCTCTCTGCTGGCTGGCGAATCTCAAAGATCCTTCAGGCCGTCTCGCAAGATGGAGCCTTCGGTTGCAGGAATTTGATGTGACCATCGTCTATAAGTCTGGCCAGCAACACACTGACGCCGACTGTCTCTCCCGCGCCCCCGTCGAACCCGCACCACTAGATACTGACGACGATTCGGGATTTCTTTGTACTCTTCCGTCTTTAAACCTTGCTCACCAGCAACGCCAAGATTCCGAGCTCCAGCCCTTGATTGAATACCTTGAAGGAAGCCGCCCACAACCCCCACGGCAGTTCGCGCGTCACTTGTCATCTTTCTGCCTACGTGGCGGCATCCTATACAAGCGGAACTTTCACCCTACGGCAACCGCTTTCCTGCTCGTTGTTCCCGCTACTCTCCGCGACGACGTTATACGTGCATGCCACGACGAACCAACGTCCGGGCATCTTGGTTTCACGCGTACTCTCGCGCGGATCAAGCAGAAGTACTATTGGCGAAAACTCGCCAAAACCGTGAAGCAGTACGTCAGAAGTTGTCGAGATTGCCAGCGTCGCAAAGTTCCACCACTGAAACCAGCCGGTCTGCTTCAGCCTGTCCGGCCTCCTTGCTCACCTTTTGAACAAGTCGGGATGGATTTACTCGGCCCATTTCCCAAGTCTTCGGCTGATAACCGCTGGATCGTCGTCGCCACCGATTACCTCACTCGATACTGCGAAACACAAGCCGTTCAGCGAGCTACTGCTTCAGATGTTGCTAACTTCTTCATCAACAATATCGTCCTTCGACATGGTGCTCCCGCTGTCGTCATCACAGACCGTGGTACGGCCTTCACTGCCCAGTTGGTCCGAGATATCCTGCAGCTGAGCGGGACAACGCACCGTACGGCAACTGCGTATCACCCGCAGACTAACGGTTTAACTGAGCGTCTCAACAAAACGATTGCGGATATGCTTTCCATGTATGTTGCCACGGACCATAAAAATTGGGACGAACTGCTCCCGTATGTGACATTCGCGTACAACACTGCCCTACAAGAAACCACCGGGTTTCCTCCTTTTCGTCTGGTCTACGGACGCGACGTCACCACTATGCTCGACGTGATGCTCCTACCAACTTCGTCGCAACCTACCGCACCAGATACAGACGCCTTTGTTCAGCGTGCCGAAGCAGCGCGGCACCTTGCGCGGCAACGAATTCTATCCCGACAAAGTCAAGATGCTCGTCGATACAACATATGCCATCGAGACGTCACATACAACCCGGGAGATCTTGTATGGGTTTGGACCCCTATACGTCAAAGAGGCCGGTCAGAAAAATTATTGCGCCGATACTTTGGACCCTACATAGTTTTGCGTCGTCTAAGTCCTGTCAACTACGAAGTTATTCCAGCCGACAGTTCGCACCACTCCCGTAGACCACGTTCCTCTGACATTGTTCACGTTACCAGGATGAAGCCCTACCATTCGCGCTGACTCTCATTCACAAACTTTGTGATGCGGCCCCTGTCGTCTCGTCCGTTGTCTTTCTCATTTCTTTTATTTTTTTCCTTGTGGCATTTAACATCTCCCCAACTTTATTTATTTATTTATTTATTTATTTGTTTTTTTTTTTTTTTGGAGGGAGGGGTAATGGCACGCGCTAGTTACGCTAGATGTCGAGGAAGAAGAAGTGTGTGTGGTAGCTGCTGTGAAAACGAACTGTAAACGGCCGTTCGCTTAGAACTGACTGACTGGCTTTTCCTCTCGTGACAATATCTTTACCAAGTCAAGTCTCTCGTCAGACCGACCGAAACGTCTACGGGATTCATTCACCGGAGGAATTCTACCATGTGGTAACATATGTGCCTTACTTGTACTCTCTCACTGCTTCTTTGGCTCGGCGATTTTCTGAAAGCAATGGGAAGAGCTTCAAGCTTCTGCAGCTGCCTCCAGCAAAAATGAAGTACTTGAGCCATTTTGAGTTTGCTGTTCTTGCCGAAGAACTCCAAGGCTTTTACTGCATCGCAAATTTCAAGCAAGCGGGCATCTCTTGATACGAGATGTGGTACAACGAAACTGGGGACACCCGCCGTGGTTGCTCAGTGGCTATTGTATTGGGCTGCTGAGTACGAGATTGCGGAATCGAGTCTTGGCCAGGGCGGCCGCATTTCGATGGGGGCGAAATGCGAATACACCCGTTTGCTTAGATTTAAGTGCACGTTAAAGAACACCAGGTGGTCGAAATTTCTGGAGTCCTCCACTACGGCGTGCCTCATAATCATAAAATGGTTTTGGCATGTAAAACCCATAATTTATTTTTAAACTGCGACGCTTCAGAAATAACTTACTGTGAACCTCTGCTTCTGATCAAGACATTCTTCCGCGCTTTTCGAAAAGCTCTGGCCTTGCCAGTTACCACCTGGACTGTCGATCGCTGCTTCAGTACAATGAGGAGAGTAAAAACCTGGCTACGCCCAACAATGACAAATTGCAGGCTGCATGTCCTTAGTATGTTGAATGTGCACAAAGAGCGTGTAATGAAACACAAGAATGACTTTAAAACTCGTGTAATCACGATATTTGCCCAGAAAAACTTGAGGTGTCTGCAGCTGCTATTGAAGGAAGACAGACTGACTGCAGTTGTATATATTGGTCAACATATTGTGCAGTGTGCTGGTGATCAGTTCACATGAGTTGAGAACCTTCGCACAACGAAATTGATCACTCTTTTCACCAAGTGATAGTGCCTTCTCGCATTTTGCTTAAGTTTAGTTCGTTGGTCAATAATAAAATTCAATGTAACTTCTCCAAGCCCGGCACTAATTTGCTGTTTCTAATTTTGGTTTCATGTGTGCAGTTCAGACCGCAAATAATGCATCTTTGGTGCTAACCTACCTCGCCTCAACCCCCACCCCCCCACCCAACGAATGCACGCCCCCTCCGCCTGCAAAAAATTTCTGCGAACCTCTCTGTTGTGCGGTAGCAACTCGGCGCACTCTCGCATTGCGTGGCCAGAACAGTCATGTCGCGCGCGACATTCAGTTTGTTCGGAAATGCACGCCGCGGACACAAGACTATACGTGCGCTTTGGTCTGCTGTTCATTAGGGGATGCCATTATCGTAGATGTCGAAAATTGGAATGTATCTCGTCGAATGTCGCGTTCTCGCTGAATAAATTTCGCAATTTCAGATTTCTTCCGTTTACATTTTTTGAGGGGTTTCCTAATGCAGGCGTTTCATATACGATGTATATAATGTTTTCACACTATTTCATTCCTTAGTTACTAATAGGACGTAAAAACTCGCTATAATAGATAACAGTACAAAAAAGCGACGATAACGAAAGCAAATAAGGACTTTCTTTGTCAGACTTTCTCCGACACGCATGGCATTAGGCAAAACACACACAGAAAGGGGACACTAGGTATAACGCTTCTGTATTGGGGATCCCGTCATTATTTACATGATTTGGGAGGAAGGCGTGACTTGCACAACTACTAAATAGCGTGAAAAAACACAAAATAGACGGGACATTCGCAATAGTGGTGGCCGCGAGGCTCTCGTTTCATCTTTATATAAGGATAAGGAAGCCAATTGGAGGTTAATTACAACGAAATTATTAAGCCTAACGAATATTAACCTAATTAGGCTCTGAAGAGAAATTTAGAGTAAAATATTGTCTCAACAATAATTATTAAGGGCACTCGTGATTAAATAAGCCTCATTAATAATCTATTCATGCAGAGAACATCGTCCTAACATCACTAAATAAACCTGCACATTAAAGTAAATGTTTTAAAAGTAATAAATTACGCAAACGTCGTACGACCGGGCGGCTTCGCATACGTCAGAAACGTGTGTGCGAAATGAGAAAATGGGAAGTATGTTTTCGCACTCCATGGCATGTCCCACTAACGAGTTTCCGGCGTCATACATTTTTTGCAGTATTGGGACGCATGTTTCCAGAAAAGAACGCTGCTAAATCAAGCGGCGCCACCATCGGGACTATACGCTTAGCGTGGTCTGTGCTTGCGGTTGTCTGCTAGGTAGCAGTGTGTATACGTGCACGGCGTGGGTATCTTGGAATACCAGTTCAGTGGTGGTAGCGCACTCATAGTAACCTTTAGACGCCCATATTTGACGATGAACTGTAGCTTTTAGCTTTCAGATACCATGTGTGTGCGCTGTAATACATTTCTTGTCTGTGGCAAGAGGCTCGCCTTGCCTCTTGCCACGCCCGCTCCGTTGGCCATAGATCTTTCAGCTTTGTTGCCCCCCAGCGCATAAAGCGTATGTCACGTAGGACGTTTGATCTCATTCTCAAGAAATGAAGTGTTTGCTGCGAGGGTTTAGCTCATCCACCGACTCTTACTTACTAGCGAATATCATGCTCGATTTTATTCATATAAATCACCATGTCTTCATTTCAACCAGCATCCCACGGCATGAGAAGGGCGGTTCTCGGTCCCTTTAACACAAACATTCAGCGTGAAATGGGCTCTGCTGTGAATTTGCTTCCTTTATTTCTTTTATCGAGCAATTAAAGTCTGTTCCGATAACGTCTTTTGCTTTTCCGACCTCATTATTCTTGTTTTTCGCGATTTAGATGCAGATGTAAATTCTTGGTCTATTGTTACCACTCAGTGGGTATGCGCCGCAGTCTATGACGTCATCATCATCAACACCAACGCTCCAACAACGACCGCTGGGCCCGTACGCCGCCGACGCCGAAATCGTAGAAGACATTCTGTTGAAGGCGGGGAACGAAATGATGTGGTTCTGGCCACCACCACCGCGTCTAGCGAGACCCCAAGGAGACTTTCTCGAGAATAGGTTTTATGTTTTGCGTAATTCAGCCAATAACTACCGGAACAGCCAGGTTGGGTGGTTTTTACGCAAGCCTGACTGGACAAAGATCAGGCTGCAGCCGTTGGAGAAGAACCTGTACGTAGGGCACCCTGCCACGACAAGCCGGTCGATGGCCAAAGTGAACGCCTACAGAAACGTCAACGGCATATCGGTGAAAGGGAACAACGTCCCGAAGCCCATCCTTGCTCTGGAAGAATCCAACTTCCCGGACTTCATCGTCAAGAGCATCGAGGCCTCACGCGACCACGCTTCGCCCACGTGCATCGAGGCACACTGCTGGCCCATCGCCCTCATGTGCAGAAACTTTCTGGGCATCACGCAGACGGGATCACACAAGTCGCTGGCCTACCTCGTGCCGGCAGTAATCCACGTCAGCCGGCAGCCGCCCCTGCAACATGGAGATGGGCCCATCGCCGTCGTGCTGGCTCCGACACGAGAGCTGGCCAAGCAGATTCACAACGTAGCCTTAGAATTGGGTGGGCACGCTGCATTGCGAAGCGTGTGCGCCTCGAGCGGGGAGCCCAAGGAAGGTCAGTACGACGAGCTGAAGAGGGGCTGCCACATCTGCGTGGCCACGCCTCGACGCCTCATCAACTTCCTCGAAGAAGGCAAGCTGAATCTGCACCGCTGCACGTACCTCGTGCTGGACGAGGTAGACCGCATGCTGGCAACGGGTTTCAAGCCCCATGTCATCAAGGTTGCCGAGCTCTGCCGGCCGGACCACCAGACGATAATGTGGGTCACATCCTGGCAAAACGAGCTTAGGCCCTTTGTCGACGACGTGCTCCACGACTACATCGAAATCGAGTTCGGGATGGCACAGCTACCCGCTGAAGATAGCGTGGTTATGACTGTCGACGTTTGCCAGGAGGAAGAGAAGGAAACGAAGCTAGCCCAGCTCTTGGACGACGGGCTCAAGGAGAAGTCAAAGAAAGCCGTTGTATTCACCGACACGAAGAGGAAGGCAGACGAGCTTGCGTGGAAACTGCGAGTCCGTGGCTGGTCTGCCATTGGCCTTCACGGCATGAAGACGAAAAAGGAGCGCGACTGGATCGTTTCCATGTTCCGGACTGGTGCGTCAAATGTGCTCGTGACGACGGACAAGGTCGCGCATGACTTGCTCCTCGAGAACGTGTGCTTGGTGGTGAACTACGACTGCCCGTACTGCTCGGAGCTCTACGTGCATAGGTCGAGCCACGTCTCGCGCTCAGGCGAACCAGCCGTGGTTCACACGTTCATTATTCCGGCCCAGCAGATGTATGCCGCAAAACTGATAGCAATTCTGGAGGAGGCCAAGCAGCCCGTTAAACCGGAGCTGTACAGTATGGCAAAGAAAGCTCGTGGTAAGCAATGACGCGTTTAACACCGGCGGTCGACGAGGTGCCCGGGGTGACGGCGACCCAAGGAGTGAACTCAGTGTCTTGAAGAAAGCTTTTAAAATTGCCAGCCTTTGCTTAACTAGTGCTAGAGGCAGCAGTCTTTTTGCTTAGTCTATGCGAAGTGAAAATTATATAACTGTATATAAACTTCAGTCTAGTGGTTTTAATTCTAATGTTTATCATCTGTAATAATTGAAAGATTGTCCACTAAACCAAATAACAAAATTGCAAATTTGTGCCGAAGTGGGTTGGAGTTTTCTCATAAAATAATTTTTCCGGACATGGGAGTATATGCTTCTTAAACATGATAAAAAAAAACTGTGCAGTACCTGCCAGTGCTGTCACGAATACCGCAGTTAAGTATTTCTGCAATCGTTCCAGTAAAATTACACTTTTGTTTTAAAAAAATTTCTGCTCCTTCCTTTTATTCCACAACATCCCCTCCAATATTCAAATACATAGCTACCACTTAAGCGGCTGCAGACGAATCAATAGTGATAGCTTGTGACTGCGAATTGGTTTTATTGTCACGTATTGACTTTCGATTTTGTTCCTTAGTTAAATGGCGGAAACCACTATGGGAGACCGGCCAGCAGTCTGGCGGTGGAAAGACCGTTACTATCGTTAATTTTTTTAGGGAAAAAATTTGAAACCTTTATTAAATATGTGAATTAAAATGTCTACTGCTGCAGATATCAAGGCTCAAATATTTAAATATTGCAGTAAACGTTATGTGAGCACAAAAAGTAAACAATTTTAGCAAGGAATCATTTTTTGTCTCGCAGAATGTTGCAGAGGGGCTCAGAGACGTTAACGTTCCTGTGGCTATAATCTAGCACGGTAGTGCCAAAGGAAAGAATTGCCGGTGGTGTCGAATTCAAGACAAATTATCGGAAGGGATCTTCTGAAGAGCTTTGAATAATGAACGGAGACATCGATAAAGGAAGTCAAGAGATTCACTGTCACTGCACGTAGAACACACATGTGATATAGCCAGGTCAGGCCTGTGAAGGAAAAAGTTCAGTGGGGGCACTCCGCATCGTAGTCTCGTAAAACAAGATCGCGTGACCATTAAACACGCGAACACCAATAATACCTTCAGAAACACGAAAAGAATTATTTCAGAGACATTGTGTAGTGATTTACAAAGATAATCGGCATACGAAATCTTAGTAACAAGATTTGTGCCTTATGGCAACCCTTCAATGCAAATTCATATTGACGATGCGCCCTTCCTTTACAGATAACCGGCGACGTTATTGCTATTAGCAATGTATCTTATGACTGGACGGTAATTATTGATTACATGTTTGATATTGTTCAGTATTATGAATAATATGAAAGGGGGTGCATAACCAGCAACACATACCGAGTGACCAAAGTTTGCACCAAAAGGTTAATTGAAGAGCAGTAAATATCCAGTGGCAGATATCCAGCGATCGTAATTTGCGTAAATGGGTAATGTAAACATTTCCCGGTAATGTTTCCCGTCCATCGACGGAGACCTGCACCCGCCGTGGTTTCTCCGTGGCTAGGGTGTTGGGCTCCCAAGCACGAGGTCGTCTGATCAAATCCCGGGGAAGGCGGCCGCTTTTCGGAAGCGGGGGGGGGGGGGGGGGGGGGGGCAGGTATTTACACTGCCTCAGCGTAAATACCGTGTAAGTAGTTTCTACTGTTTGTGTCTTTCCACACGTAACAATATCTTTACCAAGTGAAGTCTCTCGTCAGACCGACCGAAACATCTACGGGATTCATTCACCGCAGGAATTCTACCATGTGGTAACATACGTGCCTTACTTGTACTCTCTCACTGCTTCTTTGGCTCGGCGATTTTCTGAAAGCAATGGGAAGAGCTTCAAGCTTCTGTAGCTGCCTCCAGCAAAAATGAAGTACTTGAGCCATTTTGTGTTTGCTGTTCTTGCTGAAGAACTCCAAGGCTTTTACTGCATCGCAAATTTCAAGCGAGCAGGCTTCTCTTGGTACGAGATGTGGTACAACGAAACTGGGGATACCCGCCGTGGTTGCTCAGTGGCTGTTGTATTGGGCTGCTGAGTGCGAGGTTGCGGAATCGAATCTTGGCCACGGCGGCCGCATTTCGATGGGGGCGAAATGCGAATACACCCGCGTGCTTAGATTTAAGTGCACGTTAAAGAACACCAGGTGGTCGAAATTTCCGGAGTCCTCCACTACGGCGTGCCTCATAATCATAAAATGGTTTTGGCACGTAAAAACCATAATTTATTTTTAAACTGGGGACGCTTCAGAAATAACTTACTGTGAACCTCTGCTTCTGATCAAGACATTTTTCCGCGCTTGTGCGAAAGCTCTGGTCTTGCCAGTTACCACCTGGACTGTCGATCGCTGCTTCAGTACAATGAGGAGAGTAAAAACCTGGCTACACCCAACAATGACAAATTGCAGGCTGCATGTCCTTTGCATGTTGAATGTGCGCAGAGAGCGTGTAATGAAACACAAGAATGACTTTAAAACTCGTGTCATCACGATATTTGCCCAGAAAAACTCGAGGTGTCTGCAGCTGCTATTGAAGGAAGACTGACTGACTGCAGTTGTATATATTGGTCAACATATTGTGCAGTGTGCTGGTGATCAGTTCACATGAGTTGAGAACCTTCGCACAACGAAATTGATCACTCTTTTCACCAAGTGATAGTGCCTTCTCGCATTTTGCTTAAGTTTAGTTCGTTGGTCAATAATAAAATTCAATGTAACTTCTCCAAGCCCGGCACTAATTTGCTGTTTCTAATTTTGGTTTCATGTGTGCAGTTCAGACCGCAAATAATGCATCTTTGGTGCTCACCTACCTCGCCTCAACCCCCACCCCACCACCCAACGAATGCACGCCCCCTCCGCCTGCAAAAAATTTCTGCGAACCTCTCTGTTGCGCGGTAGCAACTCGGCGCACTCTCGCATTGCGTGGCCAGAACAGTCATGTCGCGCGCGACATTCAGTTTGTTCGGAAATGCACGCCGCGGACACAAGACTGTACGTGCGCTTTGGTCTGCTGTTCATTAGGGGATGCCATTATCGTAGATGTCGAAAATTGGAATGTATCTCGTCGAATGTCGCGTTCTCGCAGATTAAATTTCGCTATTTCAGATTTCTTCCGTTTACATTTTTTGAAGGGGTTTCCTAATGTAGGCGTTTCATATACGATGTATATAATGTTTTCACACTATTTCATTCCTTAGTTACTAATAGGACGTAAAAACTCGCTATAATAAATACCAGTACAAAAAAGCGACGATAACGAAAGCAAATAAGGACTTTCTTTGTCAGACTTTCTCCGACACGCATGGCATTAGGCAAAACACACACAGGAAGGGGACACTATGTATAATGCTTCTGTATTGGGGATCCCGTCATTATTTACATGATTTGTGAGGAAGGCGTGACTCGCACAACTATAAACAGCGTGAAAAAACACAAAATAGACGGGACATTCGCAATAATGGTGGCCGCGAGGCTCTCGTTTCATCTTTATATAAGGATAAGGAAGCCAATTGGCGGTTAATTACAACGAAATTATTAAGCCTAACGAATATTAACCTAATTAGGCTCTGAAGAGAAATTTAGAGTAAAATATTGTCTCATCAATAATTATTAAGGGCACTCGTGATTAAATAAGCCTCATTAATAATCTATTCATGCAGAGAACATCGTCCTAACATCACTAAATAAACCTGCACATTAAAGTAAATGTTTTAAAAGTAATAAATTACGCAAACGTCGTACGACAGGGCGGCTTCGCATACGTCAGAAACGTGTGTGTGCGAAATGAGAAAATGGGAAGTATGTTTTCGCACTCTATGGCATGTCCCACTAACGAGTTTCCGGCGTCATATATTTTTTGCAGTATTGGGACGCATGTTTCCAGAAAAGAACGCCGCTAAATCAAGCGGCGCCACCATCGGGACTATACGCTTAGCGTGGTCTGTGCTTGCGGTTGTCTGCTAGGTAGCAGTGTGTATACGTGCACGGCGTGAGTATCTTGGAATACCAGTTCAGTGGTGGTAGCGCACTCATAGTAACCTTTAGACGCCCCTATTTGACGATGAACTGTAGCTTTTAGCTTTCAGATACCATGTGTGTGCGCTGTAATACATTTCTTGTCTGTGTCTGCAGCTCGCATTGCCTCTTGCCACGCCCGCTCCGTTGGCCATAGATCTTTCAGCTTTGTTGCCCCCAGCGCATAAAGCGTATATCACGTAGGACGTTTGATCTCATTCTCAAGAAATGAAGTGTTTGGTGCGAGGGTTTAGCTCATCCACCGACTCTTACTTACTAGCGAATATCATGCTCGATTTTATTCATATAAATCACGATGTTTTCATTTCAACCAGCATCCCACGGCATGACAAGGCGGTTCTCGGTCCCTTTAACACAAACATTCAGCGTGAAATGGGCTCTGCTGTGAATTTTCTTCCTTTATTTATTTTATCCAGCAATTAAAGCCTGTTCCGATAACGTATTTTGCTTTTCCGACCTCATTATTTTTGTTTTTCTTGATTTAGATGCAGATGTAAATTCTTGGTCTATTGTTACCACTCAGTGGGTATGCGCCGCAGTCTATGACGTCATCATCATCAACAACAACGCTCCAACAACGACCGCCGGGCCCGTACGCCGCCGACGCCGAAATCGTAGAAGACATTCTGTTGAAGGCGGGGAACGAAATGATGTGGTTCTGGCCACCACCACCGCGTCTAGCGAGACCCCAAGGAGACTTTCTCGAGAATAGGTTTTACGTTTTGCATAATTCAGCCAATAACTACCGGAACAGCCAGGTTGGGTGGTTTTTACGCAAGCCTGACTGGACAAAGATCAGGCTGCAGCCGTTGGAGAAGAACCTGTACGTAGGGCACCCTGCCACGACAAGCCGGTCGATGGCCAAAGTGAACGCCTACAGAAACGTCAACGGCATATCGGTGAAAGGGAACAACGTCCCGAAGCCCATCCTTGCTCTGGAAGAGTCCAACTTCCCGGACTTCATCGTCAAGAGCATCGAGGCCTCACGCGACCACGCTTCGCCCACGTGCATCGAGGCACACTGCTGGCCCATCGCCCTCATGTGCAGAAACTTTCTGGGCATCACGCAGACGGGATCACACAAGTCGCTGGCCTACCTCGTGCCGGCAGTAATCCACGTCAGCCGGCAGCCGCCCCTGCAACATGGAGATGGGCCCATCGCCGTCGTGCTGGCTCCGACACGAGAGCTGGCCAAGCAGATTCACAAGTTAGCCTTAGAATTGGGTGGGCACGCTGCATTGCGAAGCGTGTGCGCCTCGAGCGGGGAGCCCAAGGAAGGTCAGTACGACGAGCTGAAGAGGGGCTGCCACATCTGCGTGGCCACGCCTCGACGCCTCATCAACTTCCTCGAAGAAGGCAAGCTGAATCTGCACCGCTGCACGTACCTCGTGCTGGACGAGGTAGACCGCATGCTGGCAACGGGTTTCAAGCCCCATGTCATCAAGGTTGCCGAGCTCTGCCGGCCGGACCACCAGACGATAATGTGGGTCACATCCTGGCAAAACGAGCTTAGGCCCTTTGTCGACGACGTGCTCCACGACTACATCGAAATCGAGTTCGGGATGGCACAGCTACCCGCTGAAGATAGCGTGGTTATGACTGTCGACGTTTGCCAGGAGGAAGAGAAGGAAACGAAGCTAGCCCAGCTCTTGGACGACGGGCTCAAGGAGAAGTCAAAGAAAGCCGTTGTATTCACCGACACGAAGAGGAAGGCAGACGAGCTTGCGTGGAAACTGCGAGTCCGTGGCTGGTCTGCCATTGGCCTTCACGGCATGAAGACGAAAAAGGAGCGCGACTGGATCGTTTCCATGTTCCGGACTGGTGCGTCAAATGTGCTCGTGACGACGGACAAGGTCGCGCATGACTTGCTCCTCGAGAACGTGTGCTTGGTGGTGAACTACGACTGCCCGGACTGCCCGGAGCTCTACACGCATAGGTCGAGCCACGTCTCGCGCTCAGGCGAACCAGCCGTGGTTCACACGTTCATCATTCCGGCCCAGCAGATGTATGCCGCAAAACTGATAGCAATTCTGGAGGAGGCCAAGCAGCCCGTTAAACCGGAGCTGTACAGTATGGCAAAGAAAGCTCGTGGTAAGCAATGACGCGTTTAACACCGGCGGTAGACAAGGTGCCCGGGGTGACGGCGACCCAAGGAGTGAACTCGGTGTCTTGAAGAAAGCTTTTAAAATTGCCAGCCTTTGCTTAACTAGTGCTAGAGGCAGCAGTCTTTTTGCTTAGTCTATGCGAAGTGAAAATTATATAACTGTATATAAACTTCAGTCTATTGGTTTTAATTCTAATGTTTATCATCTGTAATAATTGAAAGATTGTCCACTAAACTAAATAACAAAATTGAATTTGTGCCGAAGTGGGTTGGAGTTTTCTCATAAAATAATTTTCCCGGACATGGGAGTATATGCTTCTTAAACATGATAAAAAAAAAACTGTGCAGTACCTGCCAGTGCTGTCACGAATACCGCAGTTAAGTATTTCTGCAATCGTTCCAGTAAAATTACACTTTTGTTTTAAAAAAATTTCTGCTCCTTCCTTTTATTCCACAACATCCCCTCCAATATTCAAATACATAGCTACCACTTAAGCGGCTGCAGACGAATCAATAGTGATAGCTTGTGACTGCGAATTGGTTTTATTGTCACGTATTGACTCTCGATTTTGTTCCTTAGTTAAATGGCGGAAACCACTATGGGAGACCGGCCAGCAGTCTGGCGGTGGAAAGACCGTTACTATCGTTAATTTTTCTAGGGAAAAAATTTGAAACCTTTATTAAATATGTGAATTAAAATGTCTACTGCTGCAGATATCAAGGCTCAAATATTTAAATATTGCAGTAAACGTTATGTGAGCACAAAAAGTAAACAATTTTAGCAAGGAATCATTTTTTGTCTCGCAGAATGTTGCAGAGGGGCTCAGAGACGTTAACGTTCCTGTGGCTATAATCTAGCACGGTAGTGCCAAAGGAAAGAATTGCCGGTGGTGTCGAATTCAAGACAAATTATCGGAAGGGATCTTCTGAAGAGCTTTGAATAATGAACGGAGACATCGATAAAGGAAGTCAAGAGATTCACTGTCACTGCACGTAGAACACACATGTGATATAGCCAGGTCAGGCCTGTGAAGGAAAAAGTTCAGTGGGGGCACTCCGCATCGTAGTCTCGTAAAACAAGATCGCGTGACCATTAAACACGCGAACACCAATAATACCTTCAGAAACACGAAAAGAATTATTTCAGAGACATTGTGTAGTGATTTACAAAGATAATCGGCATACGAAATCTTAGTAACAAGATTTGTGCCTTATGGCAACCCTTCAATGCAAATTCATATTGACGATGCGCCCTTCCTTTACAGATAACCGGCGACGTTATTGCTATTAGCAATGTATCTTATGACTGGACGGTAATTATTGATTACATGTTTGATATTGTTCAGTATTATGAATAATATGAAAGGGGGTGCATAACCAGCAACACATACCGAGTGACCAAAGTTTGCACCAAAAGGTTAATTGAAGAGCAGTAAATATCCAGTGGCAGATATCCAGCGATCGTAATTTGCGTAAATGGGTAATGTAAACATTTCCCGGTAATGTTTCCCGTCCATCGACGGAGACCTGCACCCGCCGTGGTTTCTCCGTGGCTAGGGTGTTGGGCTCCCAAGCACGAGGTCGTCTGATCAAATCCCGGGGAAGGCGGCCGCTTTTCGGAAGCGGGGGGGGGGGGGGGGGGGGGGGCAGGTATTTACACTGCCTCAGCGTAAATACCGTGTAAGTAGTTTCTACTGTTTGTGTCTTTCCACACGTAACAATATCTTTACCAAGTGAAGTCTCTCGTCAGACCGACCGAAACATCTACGGGATTCATTCACCGCAGGAATTCTACCATGTGGTAACATACGTGCCTTACTTGTACTCTCTCACTGCTTCTTTGGCTCGGCGATTTTCTGAAAGCAATGGGAAGAGCTTCAAGCTTCTGTAGCTGCCTCCAGCAAAAATGAAGTACTTGAGCCATTTTGTGTTTGCTGTTCTTGCTGAAGAACTCCAAGGCTTTTACTGCATCGCAAATTTCAAGCGAGCAGGCTTCTCTTGGTACGAGATGTGGTACAACGAAACTGGGGATACCCGCCGTGGTTGCTCAGTGGCTGTTGTATTGGGCTGCTGAGTGCGAGGTTGCGGAATCGAATCTTGGCCACGGCGGCCGCATTTCGATGGGGGCGAAATGCGAATACACCCGCGTGCTTAGATTTAAGTGCACGTTAAAGAACACCAGGTGGTCGAAATTTCCGGAGTCCTCCACTACGGCGTGCCTCATAATCATAAAATGGTTTTGGCACGTAAAAACCATAATTTATTTTTAAACTGGGGACGCTTCAGAAATAACTTACTGTGAACCTCTGCTTCTGATCAAGACATTTTTCCGCGCTTGTGCGAAAGCTCTGGTCTTGCCAGTTACCACCTGGACTGTCGATCGCTGCTTCAGTACAATGAGGAGAGTAAAAACCTGGCTACACCCAACAATGACAAATTGCAGGCTGCATGTCCTTTGCATGTTGAATGTGCGCAGAGAGCGTGTAATGAAACACAAGAATGACTTTAAAACTCGTGTCATCACGATATTTGCCCAGAAAAACTCGAGGTGTCTGCAGCTGCTATTGAAGGAAGACTGACTGACTGCAGTTGTATATATTGGTCAACATATTGTGCAGTGTGCTGGTGATCAGTTCACATGAGTTGAGAACCTTCGCACAACGAAATTGATCACTCTTTTCACCAAGTGATAGTGCCTTCTCGCATTTTGCTTAAGTTTAGTTCGTTGGTCAATAATAAAATTCAATGTAACTTCTCCAAGCCCGGCACTAATTTGCTGTTTCTAATTTTGGTTTCATGTGTGCAGTTCAGACCGCAAATAATGCATCTTTGGTGCTCACCTACCTCGCCTCAACCCCCACCCCACCACCCAACGAATGCACGCCCCCTCCGCCTGCAAAAAATTTCTGCGAACCTCTCTGTTGCGCGGTAGCAACTCGGCGCACTCTCGCATTGCGTGGCCAGAACAGTCATGTCGCGCGCGACATTCAGTTTGTTCGGAAATGCACGCCGCGGACACAAGACTGTACGTGCGCTTTGGTCTGCTGTTCATTAGGGGATGCCATTATCGTAGATGTCGAAAATTGGAATGTATCTCGTCGAATGTCGCGTTCTCGCAGATTAAATTTCGCTATTTCAGATTTCTTCCGTTTACATTTTTTGAAGGGGTTTCCTAATGTAGGCGTTTCATATACGATGTATATAATGTTTTCACACTATTTCATTCCTTAGTTACTAATAGGACGTAAAAACTCGCTATAATAAATACCAGTACAAAAAAGCGACGATAACGAAAGCAAATAAGGACTTTCTTTGTCAGACTTTCTCCGACACGCATGGCATTAGGCAAAACACACACAGGAAGGGGACACTATGTATAATGCTTCTGTATTGGGGATCCCGTCATTATTTACATGATTTGTGAGGAAGGCGTGACTCGCACAACTATAAACAGCGTGAAAAAACACAAAATAGACGGGACATTCGCAATAATGGTGGCCGCGAGGCTCTCGTTTCATCTTTATATAAGGATAAGGAAGCCAATTGGCGGTTAATTACAACGAAATTATTAAGCCTAACGAATATTAACCTAATTAGGCTCTGAAGAGAAATTTAGAGTAAAATATTGTCTCATCAATAATTATTAAGGGCACTCGTGATTAAATAAGCCTCATTAATAATCTATTCATGCAGAGAACATCGTCCTAACATCACTAAATAAACCTGCACATTAAAGTAAATGTTTTAAAAGTAATAAATTACGCAAACGTCGTACGACAGGGCGGCTTCGCATACGTCAGAAACGTGTGTGTGCGAAATGAGAAAATGGGAAGTATGTTTTCGCACTCTATGGCATGTCCCACTAACGAGTTTCCGGCGTCATATATTTTTTGCAGTATTGGGACGCATGTTTCCAGAAAAGAACGCCGCTAAATCAAGCGGCGCCACCATCGGGACTATACGCTTAGCGTGGTCTGTGCTTGCGGTTGTCTGCTAGGTAGCAGTGTGTATACGTGCACGGCGTGAGTATCTTGGAATACCAGTTCAGTGGTGGTAGCGCACTCATAGTAACCTTTAGACGCCCCTATTTGACGATGAACTGTAGCTTTTAGCTTTCAGATACCATGTGTGTGCGCTGTAATACATTTCTTGTCTGTGTCTGCAGCTCGCATTGCCTCTTGCCACGCCCGCTCCGTTGGCCATAGATCTTTCAGCTTTGTTGCCCCCAGCGCATAAAGCGTATATCACGTAGGACGTTTGATCTCATTCTCAAGAAATGAAGTGTTTGGTGCGAGGGTTTAGCTCATCCACCGACTCTTACTTACTAGCGAATATCATGCTCGATTTTATTCATATAAATCACGATGTTTTCATTTCAACCAGCATCCCACGGCATGACAAGGCGGTTCTCGGTCCCTTTAACACAAACATTCAGCGTGAAATGGGCTCTGCTGTGAATTTTCTTCCTTTATTTATTTTATCCAGCAATTAAAGCCTGTTCCGATAACGTATTTTGCTTTTCCGACCTCATTATTTTTGTTTTTCTTGATTTAGATGCAGATGTAAATTCTTGGTCTATTGTTACCACTCAGTGGGTATGCGCCGCAGTCTATGACGTCATCATCATCAACAACAACGCTCCAACAACGACCGCCGGGCCCGTACGCCGCCGACGCCGAAATCGTAGAAGACATTCTGTTGAAGGCGGGGAACGAAATGATGTGGTTCTGGCCACCACCACCGCGTCTAGCGAGACCCCAAGGAGACTTTCTCGAGAATAGGTTTTACGTTTTGCATAATTCAGCCAATAACTACCGGAACAGCCAGGTTGGGTGGTTTTTACGCAAGCCTGACTGGACAAAGATCAGGCTGCAGCCGTTGGAGAAGAACCTGTACGTAGGGCACCCTGCCACGACAAGCCGGTCGATGGCCAAAGTGAACGCCTACAGAAACGTCAACGGCATATCGGTGAAAGGGAACAACGTCCCGAAGCCCATCCTTGCTCTGGAAGAGTCCAACTTCCCGGACTTCATCGTCAAGAGCATCGAGGCCTCACGCGACCACGCTTCGCCCACGTGCATCGAGGCACACTGCTGGCCCATCGCCCTCATGTGCAGAAACTTTCTGGGCATCACGCAGACGGGATCACACAAGTCGCTGGCCTACCTCGTGCCGGCAGTAATCCACGTCAGCCGGCAGCCGCCCCTGCAACATGGAGATGGGCCCATCGCCGTCGTGCTGGCTCCGACACGAGAGCTGGCCAAGCAGATTCACAAGTTAGCCTTAGAATTGGGTGGGCACGCTGCATTGCGAAGCGTGTGCGCCTCGAGCGGGGAGCCCAAGGAAGGTCAGTACGACGAGCTGAAGAGGGGCTGCCACATCTGCGTGGCCACGCCTCGACGCCTCATCAACTTCCTCGAAGAAGGCAAGCTGAATCTGCACCGCTGCACGTACCTCGTGCTGGACGAGGTAGACCGCATGCTGGCAACGGGTTTCAAGCCCCATGTCATCAAGGTTGCCGAGCTCTGCCGGCCGGACCACCAGACGATAATGTGGGTCACATCCTGGCAAAACGAGCTTAGGCCCTTTGTCGACGACGTGCTCCACGACTACATCGAAATCGAGTTCGGGATGGCACAGCTACCCGCTGAAGATAGCGTGGTTATGACTGTCGACGTTTGCCAGGAGGAAGAGAAGGAAACGAAGCTAGCCCAGCTCTTGGACGACGGGCTCAAGGAGAAGTCAAAGAAAGCCGTTGTATTCACCGACACGAAGAGGAAGGCAGACGAGCTTGCGTGGAAACTGCGAGTCCGTGGCTGGTCTGCCATTGGCCTTCACGGCATGAAGACGAAAAAGGAGCGCGACTGGATCGTTTCCATGTTCCGGACTGGTGCGTCAAATGTGCTCGTGACGACGGACAAGGTCGCGCATGACTTGCTCCTCGAGAACGTGTGCTTGGTGGTGAACTACGACTGCCCGGACTGCCCGGAGCTCTACACGCATAGGTCGAGCCACGTCTCGCGCTCAGGCGAACCAGCCGTGGTTCACACGTTCATCATTCCGGCCCAGCAGATGTATGCCGCAAAACTGATAGCAATTCTGGAGGAGGCCAAGCAGCCCGTTAAACCGGAGCTGTACAGTATGGCAAAGAAAGCTCGTGGTAAGCAATGACGCGTTTAACACCGGCGGTAGACAAGGTGCCCGGGGTGACGGCGACCCAAGGAGTGAACTCGGTGTCTTGAAGAAAGCTTTTAAAATTGCCAGCCTTTGCTTAACTAGTGCTAGAGGCAGCAGTCTTTTTGCTTAGTCTATGCGAAGTGAAAATTATATAACTGTATATAAACTTCAGTCTATTGGTTTTAATTCTAATGTTTATCATCTGTAATAATTGAAAGATTGTCCACTAAACTAAATAACAAAATTGAATTTGTGCCGAAGTGGGTTGGAGTTTTCTCATAAAATAATTTTCCCGGACATGGGAGTATATGCTTCTTAAACATGATAAAAAAAAAACTGTGCAGTACCTGCCAGTGCTGTCACGAATACCGCAGTTAAGTATTTCTGCAATCGTTCCAGTAAAATTACACTTTTGTTTTAAAAAAATTTCTGCTCCTTCCTTTTATTCCACAACATCCCCTCCAATATTCAAATACATAGCTACCACTTAAGCGGCTGCAGACGAATCAATAGTGATAGCTTGTGACTGCGAATTGGTTTTATTGTCACGTATTGACTCTCGATTTTGTTCCTTAGTTAAATGGCGGAAACCACTATGGGAGACCGGCCAGCAGTCTGGCGGTGGAAAGACCGTTACTATCGTTAATTTTTCTAGGGAAAAAATTTGAAACCTTTATTAAATATGTGAATTAAAATGTCTACTGCTGCAGATATCAAGGCTCAAATATTTAAATATTGCAGTAAACGTTATGTGAGCACAAAAAGTAAACAATTTTAGCAAGGAATCATTTTTTGTCTCGCAGAATGTTGCAGAGGGGCTCAGAGACGTTAACGTTCCTGTGGCTATAATCTAGCACGGTAGTGCCAAAGGAAAGAATTGCCGGTGGTGTCGAATTCAAGACAAATTATCGGAAGGGATCTTCTGAAGAGCTTTGAATAATGAACGGAGACATCGATAAAGGAAGTCAAGAGATTCACTGTCACTGCACGTAGAACACACATGTGATATAGCCAGGTCAGGCCTGTGAAGGAAAAAGTTCAGTGGGGGCACTCCGCATCGTAGTCTCGTAAAACAAGATCGCGTGACCATTAAACACGCGAACACCAATAATACCTTCAGAAACACGAAAAGAATTATTTCAGAGACATTGTGTAGTGATTTACAAAGATAATCGGCATACGAAATCTTAGTAACAAGATTTGTGCCTTATGGCAACCCTTCAATGCAAATTCATATTGACGATGCGCCCTTCCTTTACAGATAACCGGCGACGTTATTGCTATTAGCAATGTATCTTATGACTGGACGGTAATTATTGATTACATGTTTGATATTGTTCAGTATTATGAATAATATGAAAGGGGGTGCATAACCAGCAACACATACCGAGTGACCAAAGTTTGCACCAAAAGGTTAATTGAAGAGCAGTAAATATCCAGTGGCAGATATCCAGCGATCGTAATTTGCGTAAATGGGTAATGTAAACATTTCCCGGTAATGTTTCCCGTCCATCGACGGAGACCTGCACCCGCCGTGGTTTCTCCGTGGCTAGGGTGTTGGGCTCCCAAGCACGAGGTCGTCTGATCAAATCCCGGGGAAGGCGGCCGCTTTTCGGAAGCGGGGGGGGGGGGGGGGGGGGGGCAGGTATTTACACTGCCTCAGCGTAAATACCGTGTAAGTAGTTTCTACTGTTTGTGTCTTTCCACACGTAACAATATCTTTACCAAGTGAAGTCTCTCGTCAGACCGACCGAAACATCTACGGGATTCATTCACCGCAGGAATTCTACCATGTGGTAACATACGTGCCTTACTTGTACTCTCTCACTGCTTCTTTGGCTCGGCGATTTTCTGAAAGCAATGGGAAGAGCTTCAAGCTTCTGTAGCTGCCTCCAGCAAAAATGAAGTACTTGAGCCATTTTGTGTTTGCTGTTCTTGCTGAAGAACTCCAAGGCTTTTACTGCATCGCAAATTTCAAGCGAGCAGGCTTCTCTTGGTACGAGATGTGGTACAACGAAACTGGGGATACCCGCCGTGGTTGCTCAGTGGCTGTTGTATTGGGCTGCTGAGTGCGAGGTTGCGGAATCGAATCTTGGCCACGGCGGCCGCATTTCGATGGGGGCGAAATGCGAATACACCCGCGTGCTTAGATTTAAGTGCACGTTAAAGAACACCAGGTGGTCGAAATTTCCGGAGTCCTCCACTACGGCGTGCCTCATAATCATAAAATGGTTTTGGCACGTAAAAACCATAATTTATTTTTAAACTGGGGACGCTTCAGAAATAACTTACTGTGAACCTCTGCTTCTGATCAAGACATTTTTCCGCGCTTGTGCGAAAGCTCTGGTCTTGCCAGTTACCACCTGGACTGTCGATCGCTGCTTCAGTACAATGAGGAGAGTAAAAACCTGGCTACACCCAACAATGACAAATTGCAGGCTGCATGTCCTTTGCATGTTGAATGTGCGCAGAGAGCGTGTAATGAAACACAAGAATGACTTTAAAACTCGTGTCATCACGATATTTGCCCAGAAAAACTCGAGGTGTCTGCAGCTGCTATTGAAGGAAGACTGACTGACTGCAGTTGTATATATTGGTCAACATATTGTGCAGTGTGCTGGTGATCAGTTCACATGAGTTGAGAACCTTCGCACAACGAAATTGATCACTCTTTTCACCAAGTGATAGTGCCTTCTCGCATTTTGCTTAAGTTTAGTTCGTTGGTCAATAATAAAAATCAATGTAACTTCTCCAAGCCCGGCACTAATTTGCTGTTTCTAATTTTGGTTTCATGTGTGCACTTCAGACCGCAAATAATGCATCTTTGGTGCTAACCTACCTCGCCTCAACCCCCACCCCACCACCCAACGAATGCACGCCTCCTCCGCCTGCAAAAAATTTCTGCGAACCTCTCTGTTGTGCGGTAGCAACTCGGCGCACTCTCGCATTGCGTGGCCAGAACAGTCATGTTGCGCGCGACATTCAGTTTGTTCGGAAATGCACGCCGCGGACACAAGACTGTACGTGCGCTTTGGTCTGCTGTTCATTAGGGGATGCCATTATCGTAGATGTCGAAAATTGGAATGTATCTCGTCGAATGTCGCGTTCTCGCTGAATAAATTTCGCAATTTCAGATTTCTTCCGTTTACATTTTTTGAGGGGTTTCCTAATGCAGGCGTTTCATATACGATGTATATAATGTTTTCACACTATTTCATTCCTTAGTTACTAATAGGACGTAAAAACTCGCTATAATAGATAACAGTACAAAAAAGCGACGATAACGAAAGCAAATAAGGACTTTCTTTGTCAGACTTTCTCCGACACGCATGGCATTAGGCAAAACACACACAGAAAGGGGACACTAGGTATAACGCTTCTGTATTGGGGATCCCGTCATTATTTACATGATTTGGGAGGAAGGCGTGACTTGCACAACTACTAAATAGCGTGAAAAAACACAAAATAGACGGGACATTCGCAATAGTGGTGGCCGCGAGGCTCTCGTTTCATCTTTATATAAGGATAAGGAAGCCAATTGGAGGTTAATTACAACGAAATTATTAAGCCTAACGAATATTAACCTAATTAGGCTCTGAAGAGAAATTTAGAGTAAAATATTGTCTCAACAATAATTATTAAGGGCACTCGTGATTAAATAAGCCTCATTAATAATCTATTCATGCAGAGAACATCGTCCTAACATCACTAAATAAACCTGCACATTAAAGTAAATGTTTTAAAAGTAATAAATTACGCAAACGTCGTACGACCGGGCGGCTTCGCATACGTCAGAAACGTGTGTGTGCGAAATGAGAAAATGGGCAGTATGTTTTCGCACTCTATGGCATGTCCCACTAACGAGTTTCCGGCGTCATATATTTTTTGCAGTATTGGGACGCATGTTTCCAGAAAAGAACGCTGCTAAATCAAGCGGCGCCACCATCGGGACTATACGCTTAGCGTGGTCTGTGCTTGCGGTTGTCTGCTAGGTAGCAGTGTGTATACGTGCACGGCGTGAGTATCTTGGAATACCAGTTCAGTGGTGGTAGCGCACTCATAGTAACCTTTAGACGCCCCTATTTGACGATGAACTGTAGCTTTTAGCTTTCAGATACCATGTGTGTGCGCTGTAATACATTTCTTGTCTGTGTCTGCAGCTCGCATTGCCTCTTGCCACGCCCGCTCCGTTGGCCATAGATCTTTCAGCTTTGTTGCCCCCAGCGCATAAAGCGTATATCACGTAGGACGTTTGATCTCATTCTCAAGAAATGAAGTGTTTGCTGCGAGGGTTTAGCTCATCCACCGACTCTTACTTACTAGCGAATATCATGCTCGATTTTATTCATATAAATCACCATGTCTTCATTTCAACCAGCATCCCACGGCATGAGAAGGGCGGTTCTCGGTCCCTTTAACACAAACATTCAGCGTGAAATGGGCTCTGCTGTGAATTTTCTTCCTTTATTTCTTTTATCCACCAATTAAAGTCTGTTCCGATAACGTATTTTGCTTTTCCGACCTCATTATTTTTGTTTTTCGTGATTTAGATGCAGATGTAAATTCTTGGTCTATTGTTACCACTCAGTGGGTATGCGCCGCAGTCTATGACGTCATCATCATCAACACCAACGCTCCAACAACGACCGCCGGGCCCGTACGCCGCCGACGCCGAAATCGTAGAAGACATCCTGTTGAAGGCGGGGAACGAAATGATGTGGTTCTGGCCACCACCACCGCGTCTAGCGAGACCCCAAGGAGACTTTCTCGAGAATAGGTTTTATGATTTGCGTAATTCAGCCAATAACTACCGGAACAGCCAGGTTGGGTGGTTTTTACGCAAGCCTGACTGGACAAAGATCAGGCTGCAGCCGTTGGAGAAGAACCTGTACGTAGGGCACCCTGCCACGACAAGCCGGTCGATGGCCAAAGTGAACGCCTACAGAAACGTCAACGGCATATCGGTGAAAGGGAACAACGTCCCGAAGCCCATCCTTGCTCTGGAAGAATCCAACTTCCCGGACTTCATCGTCAAGAGCATCGAGGCCTCACGCGACCACGCTTCGCCCACGTGCATCGAGGCACACTGCTGGCCCATCGCCCTCATGTGCAGAAACTTTCTGGGCATCACGCAGACGGGATCACACAAGTCGCTGGCCTACCTCGTGCCGGCAGTAATCCACGTCAGCCGGCAGCCGCCCCTGCAACATGGAGATGGGCCCATCGCCGTCGTGCTGGCTCCGACACGAGAGCTGGCCAAGCAGATTCACAACGTAGCCTTAGAATTGGGTGGGCACGCTGCATTGCGAAGCGTGTGCGCCTCGAGCGGGGAGCCCAAGGAAGGTCAGTACGACGAGCTGAAGAGGGGCTGCCACATCTGCGTGGCCACGCCTCGACGCCTCATCAACTTCCTCGAAGAAGGCAAGCTGAATCTGCACCGCTGCACGTACCTCGTGCTGGACGAGGTAGACCGCATGCTGGCAACGGGTTTCAAGCCCCATGTCATCAAGGTTGCCGAGCTCTGCCGGCCGGACCACCAGACGATAATGTGGGTCACATCCTGGCAAAACGAGCTTAGGCCCTTTGTCGACGACGTGCTCCACGACTACATCGAAATCGAGTTCGGGATGGCACAGCTACCCGCTGAAGATAGCGTGATTATGACTGTCGACGTTTGCCAGGAGGAAGAGAAGGAAACGAAGCTAGCCCAGCTCTTGGACGACGGGCTCAAGGAGAAGTCAAAGAAAGCCGTTGTATTCACCGACACGAAGAGGAAGGCAGACGAGCTTGCGTGGAAACTGCGAGTCCGTGGCTGGTCTGCCATTGGCCTTCACGGCATGAAGACGAAAAAGGAGCGCGACTGGATCGTTTCCACGTTCCGGACTGGTGCGTCAAATGTGCTCGTGACGACGGACAAGGTCGCGCATGACTTGCTCCTCGAGAACGTGTGCTTGGTGGTGAACTACGACTGCCCGGACTGCCCGGAGCTCTACGCGCATAGGTCGAGCCACGTCTCGCGCTCAGGCGAACCAGCCGTGGTTCACACGTTCATCATTCCGGCCCAGCAGATGTATGCCGCAAAACTGATAGCAATTCTGGAGGAGGCCAAGCAGCCCGTTAAACCGGAGCTGTACAGTATGGCAAAGAAAGCTCGTGGTAAGCAACGACGCGTTTAACACCGGCGGTAGACGAGGTGCCCGGGGTGACGGCGACCCAAGGAGTGAACTCGGTGTCTTGAAGAAAGCTTTTAAAATTGCCAGCCTTTGCTTAACTAGTGCTAGAGGCAGCAGTCTTTTTGCTTAGTCTATGCGAAGTGAAAATTATATAACTGTATATAAACTTCAGTCTATTGGTTTTAATTCTAATGTTTATCATCTGTAATAATTGAAAGATTGTCCACTAAACTAAATAACAAAATTGCAAATTTGTGCCGAAGTGGGTTGGAGTTTTCTCATAAAATAATTTTTCCGGACATGGGAGTATATGCTTCTTAAACATGATAAAAAAAAACTGTGCAGTACCTGCCAGTGCTGTCACGAATACCGCAGTTAAGTATTTCTGCAATCGTTCCAGTAAAATTACACTTTTGTTTTTAAAAAATTTCTGCTCCTTCCTTTTATTCCACAACATCCCCTCCAATATTCAAATACATAGCTACCACTTAAGCGGCTGCAGACGAATCAATAGTGATAGCTTGTGACTGCGAATTGGTTTTATTGTCACGTATTCACTCGCGATTTTTTTCCTTAGTTAAATGGCAGAAACCACTATGGGAGACCGGCCAGCAGTCTGGCGGTGGAAAGACTGTTACTATCGTTAATTTTTCTAGGGAAAAAATTTGAAACCTTTATTAAATATGTGAATTAAAATGTCCACTGCTGCAGATATCAAGGCTCAAATATTTAAATATTGCAGTAAACGTTATGTGAGCACAAAAAGTAAACAATTTTAGCAAGGAATCATTTTTGTTTCGCAGAAGGTTGCAGAGGGGCTCAGAGACGTTAACGTTCCTGTGGCTTGTTGGAATCGCGCCGCTGGCACGAGTTGTTGGGGTCTCGGTGCTGACGCCCGTTATTGCCAATGGGTCGCAAGCCCCAAGGGTAGCGTTGGCCTGGCGGCCTGGGGCACTGGAAGCATCCGAAGGTCCCGGCAAAGCATGAGAAGACTGGTAACAGAACAACTTGTTTATTCTAACATAGCAAAAGAGCGGCCGGTCAGGTCGACCGAATTGGAGAGACGGGAGAGCACGTAACTCAACAGTACAAATCGGAGCCTCTCCCCTGGCGTCCGGGGGCAGCTGCTCTTATACTCTCGGCGTCGCGGTCCAAAAGGGAAGGTCACGGGATGAAGGTCACGGGATGAAGGTCACGGGACGGCGGAGCATGAGCCCACGACGGCGCGCACGGTCGAGCCGAGAGACCTGCTGAACCGAGTGCAGTGACGCATCGCCAACCCGCCCACACGACGGCGCGCACGGTTGAGCCGAGAGACCTCCAGGCTCCTCATTCGGGGAACTCCGCTCCCCGGCTGCCGCGCTTTGACAAGCGAGGGCACACACACACACACGCACACCCGAAGACACGTGGCACTGAAACACGCCTGGACACGCTTGGCGGGGAAGCGTTGCGGCGGCGTCGCACGGGCCAAAATGTCCGCCGCTTTGAACGAAGCCCCGGCGTCCGTTGCATCCGCGCCGGCCTTACCGCGCGTTGTAGGCGAAACGTAACAGACCGCCCCGCCGGGGGAAGGAGATCCCGATGGTCAGGGGACTGCATCCGCTGTCCGGAGGGATGTCGCTCGATGATGCTCATAACCGTAGTCGGGCGTCCTTTGGCGTTTCTTGAGCGCAGCGCACAGAGAAGGCCTCGTTCTCACGTTCAGGTGCACACAGGACACTGCAAAGTGACTTCGGGAGAGTTGACATTTTTGTTCTCGTTTCCGGCAAGCGTTAGAACTACGCCGAAAGTCAACCGCTCAGTCAGCAAGCACGGCACAACCCTCACTAAGCCCTGCCAGGCTCTTTCCCCTTTTATACTGCTGCCTAGTTCCTTACAGTAGTTTAGCAGCACTCAGAACGCGTCCACAAATCGGAAAAATTGCACTAAAAAGCACATCATCACTTTGAAACACTACACAAAAGCAATAGGTTAAAAATCCTGCCTCAGGAAGAAAAACATCAGTAACAAGCAATTTTGAGGCTGATTCCCACGTTAGGGGCTTCGACTTAAGCCATCGGCGTTACCGTTGAGACTCCCCTTTTTGTAACGCACCTCAAAGGAATATTGTTGCAAAGCGAGGCTCCAGCGCAGGAGGCGGCCATTTTTGGGAGAGATGGTCTGCAGCCATTGGAGAGGGCAGTGATCCGTTTCAATGATAAACCTCGAGCCGGCTAGGTAACATGACAATTTCTGAACGGCCCACACGATACACGCACACTCTTTCTCGGTGGCGCTATACGCCTGCTCACGACTGGTCAGCTTACGACTAGCATACAGGACGGGGTGTTCTACTTCTCCATTTTCCCGTTGGCACAGTACAACGCCCATGCCTCGCTCACTAGCATCACACTGAACAACGAACCCTTTTGTGTAGTCGGGCGATCGTAGCACAGGCTGGCTTGTTAGGGCGCTCTTTAGGGCGCTAAAAGCTCTTTCCTTCGTCTCATCCCAGACGACTGTTTGCGGCTCTGTCTTTCTTAGAGCATCCGTTAGGGGAGCCGCGATATCAGAGTACCTGGGGATGTACCTCTGATAGTAGCCGGCGACACCTAAGAACGACCGAATATCGGTCTTCGTACGCGGTTGCGGGAAGTCTCGCACAGCGGCCACCTTTATTTCAGAGGGGCGGCGTCGACCCCGACCAATCACGTGTCCGAGGTAGACAACCTCGGCCTGTGCTAACTGGCACTTGGGAGCCTTGACTGTCAAGCCCGCATCGCGCAGGCGGGTTAGCACTGCCCGCAAGTGCGCCATATGCTCAGGCCAGGATGCGGAGAATATCGCTACGTCGTCTAGATACGGTAAAGCGAATTCTTGCTGTCCCCGGAACACTTTATCCATGAGGCTTGAAAAGCAGTATGGCGCGTTCTTCAAACCAAAACTCAAAACTTTAGGACGGAATGTCCCCATTGGTGAAATGAACGCCGCATACCTACTAGCCTCTTCTGTAAGTGGAACCTGCCAATAACCCCTGACAAGATCTAGGGTGGAAATAAACTGAGCGCTACTCACTCTCTCAAGGCGCTCCTCGATGTTAGGGATCGGATAAATTTGATCCTTAGTGATGGAATTAAGCCTGCGGTAGTCGACGCAAGGACGAGGTTCCTTGCCCGGTACCTCAACTAAAATCAAAGGGGAGGTATAATCACTCTCACCCGCTTCAATAACACCGAGCTGTAGCATTTTCGTTACCTCAGCCTCCATAATATCGCTCTGGCGGGGTGACACCCGGTACGCCTTGGATCGTACTGGCTCTGGGGAGGTAAGTTCTATGTCATGAGTAAGGACAGAAGTCCTACCAGGCCTCTCAGAGAACAGACCTTGAAACTCTTGTAAGAGCTGGTGTAGTTCGGTTTTCTGCTCAGGCGACAGCGATGCTTTACTTATTAAGTCACTAATGACTTGATCGGTGTCTTCCCTGTTCGTCACTGAGCCTAGTCCCGGAAGCTCGACCGGAAGCTCTTCTAACTTTCCCGCATCGGGAATTTCCTCTCCAGTATCTGGTGCCTTTAACGCTACAGGCTCAATTTTATCCCGTTCGGGCGTGCTCTGAATACCAGCTTGCTGCGCCTCTGACCCTTTCTCATCGTTCAACAACGTCGGCCCCGCAACTACCGCCTTTGCAGCGAGCTCCCGAACCTTCGATCTGGTTAAGGCCTGAACGCTAGCCTCACCAAACAAAAGCCCCTTCTCGCGCAGGAGGTGATCGGACCTGTTCGAAAATAGGTACGGGTACTGGGGGGGCAGCATAGATGACACTGCGGCCTCCGTCTCAAGTGCTCCGAAAGGTCCTTCAATAAGCACTTTTGCTACCGGCAGACACACGCTATGAGCTTCCACTGCTTGCTTGATCCATGCGCACTCGCCCGTGAACATATCGGGTTCTACGTAAGAGGGGTGAACTACATCCATTGTAGCTGCGGAATCGCGAAGCACTCGGCACTCTTTCCCGTTCACGAGGAGGTCTCGCATGTAAGGCTCGAGAAGCTTCATGTTCTCGTCAGTGCTGCCTAATGAAAAAAACACGACTTTTGGTTTTGTTTCTGGGCACTGCGCCGAAAAGTGACCCGGCTTCTGGCACGTATAACAAACGCGCGCTTGCCTCGTCTCGAACCGCTTTCTGCGTTCGGCTTCGGCTGCCGCCGTCTCCTTACGTTCGGTCGGACTGCTTTCACTCGCATCCGCACTACGTGTATCCCCCTTTGCTCTCATGGGTGTGAACTTTGGCCTCTCAAACTTGGAGCCAAATTCACCCTTTTGACCGTCCTTAGCTCCACGAGCCCGACGCGTCACAAACTCCTCGGCTAACTCAGCGGCTCTAGCCACCGTACTAACGTCTGGCCTATCCAAGACCCAGTACCGCACGTTCTCAGGTAACCGACTATAAAACTGTTCTAGCCCGAAACACTGCAGAACTTTCTCGTGGTCACCAAACGCTTTCTCTTCTTTGAGCCACTCCTGCATGTTTGACATAAGCCTGTACGCAAACTCTGTATATGACTCACTTCTGCCTTTCTCATTTTCCCGAAACTTCCGACGGAACGCCTCCGCTGACAGCCGGTACTTTTTTAGCAGACTCGATTTCACTTTGTCGAAATCCTCTGCCTCCTCTCTCTCCAAGCGAGCGACTACGTCGGCCGCCTCGCCGGGTAGCAAAGTGAGCAAGCGCTGTGGCCACGTTTCCCGAGAGAACCCCTGCTTCTCGCACGTTCGCTCAAAGTTAACCAGGAACAAACCAATGTCCTCTCCAAGCTTAAACGGCCGCATCAGGTCAGTCATTTTGAACAATACTCGTTCTCCTGCACCGTGTGCCTGACTTCCATTACGAGCGCGTTCCATCTCTAACTCGAGACGCTTCATTTCCAAAGCGTGTTGACGGTCGCGCTCTCTTTCTTTCTCTTGTTGCTCTCGTTCTATCTGTTCTTTACGTTCGCGCTCATCTTTCTCTTTCTGTTCTTTAAGTTCACGCTCCTGTCTTTTTGCCGTCTCCCTCTCCTCAATGGTCTCAAGGCATTCCGACAGCTCGTCATCCTCAGCTTCTAACTCAAGAATAGCCCTTAGCAGTTCTGGTTTTCTGAGTTTGTCTGAGACATCCAGACCCAACTCTCTTGCAAGCTCCAGCAATTTCGGTTTGCGCAACGACTTCAAATCCATGGCTGCTCTGAATGCTGCTTTCTCTACTGCCTACTATTGTCTTGCCGCAAACTAACCCGGTAGCAACGACAACCACAATTACCAGCTCTGTTTCTAACACTAACAAAAGCCTGGCAAAACTCAGAAGAAGAAAGTCCCGCACTCACCAAACCTTGCAGCCAAGACTTCCGCGCAGTCGTTCCGCTGCAGGCAACCAGTCATCACACAGGGTTCGTTGCGCTGCTCCCGGATGGTCGTTGTGCTGCTCAGCATACAGTCAACCGCATCTCTTCGCTGCTGGCCTCCGTTGTCGCGATCTTACCGCTGGCAACCAGATGTTGGAATCGCGCCGCTGGCACGAGTTGTTGGGGTCTCGGTGCTGACGCCCGTTATTGCCAATGGGTCGCAAGCCCCAAGGGTAGCGTTGGCCTGGCGGCCTGGGGCACTGGAAGCATCCGAAGGTCCCGGCAAAGCATGAGAAGACTGGTAACAGAACAACTTGTTTATTCTAACATAGCAAAAGAGCGGCCGGTCAGGTCGACCGAATTGGAGAGACGGGAGAGCACGTAACTCAACAGTACAAATCGGAGCCTCTCCCCTGGCGTCCGGGGGCAGCTGCTCTTATACTCTCGGCGTCGCGGTCCAAAAGGGAAGGTCACGGGATGAAGGTCACGGGATGAAGGTCACGGGATGAAGGTCACGGGACGGCGGAGCATGAGCCCACGACGGCGCGCACGGTCGAGCCGAGAGACCTGCTGAACCGAGTGCAGTGACGCATCGCCAACCCGCCCACACGACGGCGCGCACGGTTGAGCCGAGAGACCTCCAGGCTCCTCATTCGGGGAACTCCGCTCCCCGGCTGCCGCGCTTTGACAAGCGAGGGCACACACACACACACGCACACCCGAAGACACGTGGCACTGAAACACGCCTGGACACGCTTGGCGGGGAAGCGTTGCGGCGGCGTCGCACGGGCCAAAATGTCCGCCGCTTTGAACGAAGCCCCGGCGTCCGTTGCATCCGCGCCGGCATTACCGCGCGTTGTAGGCGAAACGTAACAGGCTATAACCCAGCGCGGTAGTGCCAAAGGAAACAATTGCCGGTGGTGTCGAATTCAAGACAAATTATCGGAAGGGATCTTCTGAAGAGCTTTGAATAATGAACGGAGACATCGATAAAGGAAGTCAAGAGATTCACTGTCACTGCACGTAGAACACACATGTGATATAGCCAGGTCAGGCCTGTGAAGGAAAAAGTTCAGTGGGGGCACTCCGCATCGTAGTCTCGTAAAACAAAATCGCGTGACCATTAAACACGCGAACACCAATAATACCTTCAGAAACACGAAAAGAATTATTTCAGAGACATTGTGTAGTGATTTACAAAGATAATCGGCATACGAAATCTTAGTAACAAGATTTGTGCCTTATGGCAACCCTTCAATGCAAATTCATATTGACGATGCGCCCTTCCTTTACAGATAACCGGCGACGTTATTGCTATTAGCAATGTATCTTTTGACTGGACGGTAATTATTGATTACATGTTTGATATTGTTCAGTATTATGAATAATATGAAAGGGGGTGCATAACCAGCAACACATACCGAGTGACCAAAGTTTGCACCAAAAGGTTAATTGAAGAGCAGTAAATATCCAGTGGCAGATATCCAGCGATCGTTATTTGCGTAAATGGGTAATGTAAACATTTCCCGGTAATGTTTCCAGTCCATCGACGGATACCTGCACCCGCCGTGGTTTCTCCGTGGCTAGGGTGTTGGGCTCCCAAGCACGAGGTCGTCTGATCAAATCCCGGGGAAGGCGGCCGCTTTTCGGAAGCGGGGGGGGGGGGGGGGGGGGGCAGGTATTTACACTGCCTCAGCGTAAATACCGTGTAAGTAGTTTCTACTGTTTGTGTCTTTCCACACGTAACAATATCTTTACCAAGTCAAGTCTGTCGTCAGACCGACCGAAACATCTACGGGATTCATTCACCGCAGGAATTCTACCATGTGGTAACATATGTGCCTTACTTGTACTCTCTCCCTGCTTCTTTGGCTCGGCGATTTTCTGAAAGCAATGGGAAGAGCTTCAAGCTTCTGTAGCTGCCTCCAGCAAAAATGAAGTACTTGAGCCATTTTGTGTTTGCTGTTCTTGCTGAAGAACTCCAAGGCTTTTACTGCATCGCAAATTTCAAGCGAGCGGGCATCTCTTGGTACGAGATGTGGTACAACGAAACTGGGGATACCCGCCGTGGTTGCTCAGTGGCTATTGTATTGGGCTGCTGAGTGCGAGGTTGCGGAATCGAATCTTGGCCACGGCGGCCGCATTTCGATGGGGGCGAAATGCGAATACACCCGCGTGCTTAGATTTAAGTGCACGTTAAAGAACACCAGGTGGTCGAAATTTCCGGAGTCCTCCACTACGGCGTGCCTCATAATCATAAAATGGTTTTGGCACGTAAAAACCATAATTTATTTTTAAACTGGGGACGCTTCAGAAATAACTTACTGTGAACCTCTGCTTCTGATCAAGACATTTTTCCGCGCTTTTGCGAAAGCTCTGGCCTTGCCAGTTACCACCTGGACTGTCGATCGCTGCTTCAGTACAATGAGGAGAGTAAAAACCTTGCTACACCCAACAATGACAAATTGCAGGCTGCATGTCCTTTGCATGTTGAATGTGCGCAGAGAGCGTGTAATGAAACACAAGAATGACTTTAAAACTCGTGTCATCACGATATTTGCCCAGAAAAACTCGAGGTGTCTGCAGCTGGTATTGAAGGAAGACTGACTGACTGCAGTTGTATATATTAGTCAACATATTGTGCAATGTGCTGGTGATCAGTTCACATGAGTTGAGAACCTTCGCACAACGAAATTGATCACTCTTTTCACCAAGTGATAGTGCCTTCTCGCATTTTGCTTAAGTTTAGTTCGTTGGTCAATAATAAAATTCAATGTAACTTCTCCAAGCCCGGCACTAATTTGCTGTTTCTAATTTTGGTTTCATGTGTGCAGTTCAGACCGCAAATAATGCATCTTTGGTGCTAACCTACCTCGCCTCAACCCCCACCCCACCACCCAACGAATGCCCCCTCCGCCTGCAAAAAATTTCTGCGAACCTCTCTGTTGTGCGGTAGCAACTCGGCGCACTCTCGCATTGCGTGGCCAGAACAGTCATGTCGCGCGCGACATTCAGTTTGTTCGGAAATGCACGCCGCGGACACAAGACTGTACGTGCGCTTTGGTCTGCTGTTCATTAGGGGATGCCATTATCGTAGATGTCGAAAATTGGAATGTATCTCGTCGAATGTCGCGTTCTCGCAGATTAAATTTCGCTATTTCAGATTTCTTCCGTTTACATTTTTTGAAGGGGTTTCCTAATGTAGGCGTTTCATATACGATGTATATAATGTTTTCACACTATTTCATTCCTTAGTTACTAATAGGACGTAAAAACTCGCTATAATAAATACCAGTACAAAAAAGCGACGATAACGAAAGCAAATAAGGACTTTCTTTGTCAGACTTTCTCCGACACGCATGGCATTAGGCAAAACACACACAGGAAGGGGACACTATGTATAATGCTTCTGTATTGGGGATCCCGTCATTATTTACATGATTTGGGAGGAAGGCGTGACTCGCACAACTATAAACAGCGTGAAAAAACACAAAATAGACGGGACATTCGCAATAATGGTGGCCGCGAGGCTCTCGTTTCATCTTTATATAAGGATAAGGAAGCCAATTGGCGGTTAATTACAACGAAATTATTAAGCCTAACGAATATTAACCCAATTAGGCTCTGAAGAGAAATTTAGAGTAAAATATTGTCTCATCAATAATTATTAAGGGCACTCGTGAATAAATAAGCCTCATTAATAATCTATTCATGCAGAGAACATCGTCCTAACATCACTAAATAAACCTGCACATTAAAGTAAATGTTTTAAAAGTAATAAATTACGCAAACGTCGTACGACCGGGCGGCTTCGCATACGTCAGAAACGTGTGTGTGCGAAATGAGAAAATGGGAAGTATGTTTTCGCACTCTATGGCATGTCCCACTAACGAGTTTCCGGCGTCATATATTTTTTGCAGTATTGGGACGCATGTTTCCAGAAAAGAACGCCGCTAAATCAAGCGGCGCCACCATCGGGACTATACGCTTAGCGTGGTCTGTGCTTGCGGTTGTCTGCTAGGTAGCAGTGTGTATACGTGCACGGCGTGAGTATCTTGGAATACCAGTTCAGTGGTGGTAGCGCACTCATAGTAACCTTTAGACGCCCCTATTTGACGATGAACTGTAGCTTTTAGCTTTCAGATACCATGTGTGTGCGCTGTAATACATTTCTTGTCTGTGTCTGCAGCTCGCATTGCCTCTTGCCACGCCCGCTCCGTTGGCCATAGATCTTTCAGCTTTGTTGCCCCCAGCGCATAAAGCGTATATCACGTAGGACGTTTGATCTCATTCTCAAGAAATGAAGTGTTTGCTGCGAGGGTTTAGCTCATCCACCGACTCTTACTTACTAGCGAATATCATGCTCGATTTTATTCATATAAATCACCATGTCTTCATTTCAACCAGCATCCCACGGCATGAGAAGGGCGGTTCTCGGTCCCTTTAACACAAACATTCAGCGTGAAATGGGCTCTGCTGTGAATTTGCTTCCTTTATTTCTTTTATCGAGCAATTAAAGTCTGTTCCGATAACGTCTTTTGCTTTTCCGACCTCATTATCCTTGTTTTTCAGGATTTAGATGCAGATGTAAATTCTTGGTCTATTGTTACCACTCAGTGGGTATGCGCCGCAGTCTATGACGTCATCATCATCAACATCAACGCTCCAACAACGACCGCCGGGCCCGTACGCCGCCGACGCCGAAATCATAGAAGACATCCTGTTGAAGGCGGGGAACGAAATGATGTGGTTCTGGCCACCACCACCGCGTCTAGCGAGACCGCAAGGAGACTTTCTTTATAATAGGCTTTATCATGTGCGTAATTCAACCAATAACTACCGGAACAGCCAGGTTGGGTGGTTTTTACGCAAGCCTAACTGGACAAAGATCAGGCTGCAGCCGTTGGAGAAGAACCTGTACGAGGAACACCCGGCCACGACAAGCCGGTCGATGGCCAAAGTGCACGCCTAGAGAAATGTCAACGGTCTATCGGTGAAAGGTAACAACGTCCCGAAGCCCATCCTTGCTCTGGAAGAGTCCAACTTCCCGGACTTCATCGTCAAGAGCATCGAGGCCTCACGCGACCACGCTTCGCCCACGTGCATCGAGGCGCACTGCTGGCCCATCGCCCTCACGTGCAGAAACTTTCTGGGCATCACGGAGACGGGATCACACAAGTCGCTCGCCTACCTCGTGCCGGCAGTAATCCACGTCAGCCGGCAGCCGCCCCTGCAACATGGAGATGGGCCCATCGCGGTCGTGCTGGCTCCGACACGAGAGCTGGCCAAGCAGATTCAAACCGTAGCCTTAGAATTGGGTGGGCATGCTGCATTGCGAAGCGTGTGCGCCTCGAGCGGGGAGCCCAAGGAAGGTCAGTACGACGAGCTGAAGAAGGGGTGCCACATTTGCGTGGCCACGCCTCTACGCCTCATCGACTTCCTCGAGGAAGGCATGGTGAATCTGCACCGCTGCACGTACCTCGTGCTGGACGAGGTAGACCGCATGCTGGCAACGGGTTTCAAGCCCCATGTCCTCAAGATTGCCGAGCTCTGCCGGCCGGACCACCAGACGATAATGTGGGTCACATCCTGGCAAAACGAGCTTAGGCCCTTTGTCGACGACGTGCTCCACGACTACATCGAAATCGAGTTCGGGATGGCACAGCTACCCGCTGAAGATACCGTGGTTATGACTGTCGACGTTTGCCAGGAAGAAGAGAAGGAAGCGAAGCTAGCCCAGCTCTTGGACGACGTGCTCAAGGAGAAGTCAAAGAAAGCCGTTGTATTCACCGACACGAAGAGGAAGGCAGACGAGCTTGCGTGGAAACTGCGACTCCGTGGCTGGTCCGCCATTGGCCTTCACGGCATGAAGACGAAAAAGGAGCGCGACTGGATCGTTTCCATGTTCCGGACAGGTGCGTCAAGTGTGCTCGTGACGACGGACAAGGTCGCGCATGACTTGCTCCTCGAGAACGTGTGCTTGGTCGTGAACTACGACTGGCCGGACTGCTCGGAGCTCTACGCGCATAGGTCTAGCCACGTCGCGCGCTCAGGCGAACGAGCCGTGGTTCACACGTTCATAATTCCGGCCCAGCAGCTGTATGCCACAAAACTGATAGCAATTCTGGAAGAGGCCAAGCAGGCCGTTAAACCGGAGCTGTACGATATGGCAAAGAAAGCTCGTGGTAGGCAATGACGCGTTTAACACCGGCGGTCGACGAGGTGCCCGGGGTGACGGCGACCCAAGGAATGAACTCGGTGTCTTGAAGAAAGTATTTAAAATTGCCAGCCTTTGCTTAACTAGTGCTAGAGGCAGCAGTCTTTTTGCTTAGTCTATGCGAAGTGAAAATTATATAACTGCATATAAACTTCAGTGTTTTGGTTTTAAGTGTAATCTTTATTATCTTTAATGATAGAAAGATTGTGCACTAAAGAGAATAACAAAATATAAATTAAAAATTTTTGCTGAAGTCGGCTGGAGTTTTCTCACAATATAATTTACCGGGCCAGGGGAGTTTTAGCACGCTTGTTAGACGTGCTAAAGATAAAAACTTCGCGACACATGCCAGTGCTGCCACGAAAAATGAAGTTAAATATTTCTGTAATCGTTGCAGTGATACTACACTTTTGGTAAAAAAAGAGTGTTTGCTCCGTCCTTTGATTCCACAAAATCCTCACAATGAAAAAGTGCGAAAAATTGCAAATAAGATGTCATTAACACGCGTATGTTTCCTCACCCAATCTGCTCTTATCCCTTAACGTTACACCCATTATTCTTATTTCCATAGAGCTTTGCGCGGCTCTCAATTTACAACCCTGTTCGTAAGCCTCTAGGTTTCTGCCCCATAGGTGAGTACTGATAAGACACAGCTGCTATACATTTTTCGTTTGAGGGATAATGGCAACCTGCTGTTCATGACCTGAGAATGCCTGCCAAACGCACCCCAGGCCATTCTTATTCTGAATCTTTCAGTTTCATGATTCGGATCTGCGGTCACTACCTGCCCTAAGTAAGGAACTATAGTATGGATAGAATCAAACATGCTCGCAGGAACGGAGGAAGCATAAAAGCAGTGAAAAAGAGACCAGGAATAGGCAAGAATTAGATGTATGTGTTAAGAGACAAAGCCGGCAATATCATCACTAATATCGATGAGATAGTTCAAGTGGCTGAGGTGTTCCATAGATATTTATACAGTACCAGTGACACCCACGACGCTAATGGAAGACAGAATAGTCTAGAGGAACTTGAGATCCCACAAGTAACGCCGGAAGGAGTAAAGAAAGCCTTGGGAGCTATGCAAAGTGGGATAGCAGCTGCGGAGGACCAGGTAACAGCAGATTTGTTGAAGGACGGTGGGCAGATTGTTCTCGAAAAACTGGCCACCCTGTATACGCAATGCCTCATGACCTCGAGCGTGCCGCAATCTTGGAAGAACGCCAACATAATCTTAATCCACAAGAAAGGGGACGCCAAAGACATGAAAAATTAGAGACGATCAGCTTACTGTCTGTTGCCTACAAGATATTTACTAGGGTAATTGCAAATAGAATGAGGAACTCCTTAGACTTCTGTCAACCAAAGGACCAGGCAGGATTTCGTAAAGGCTACTCAACAAAAGACCATATTCACACTTTCAATCAGGTGATAGGGAAATGTGCGGAATATAACCAACCCTTATATATAGCTTTCATTGATTACGAGAAAGCGTTTGATTCAGTCGAAACCTCAGCAGTCATACAGGCATTACGGAATCAGGGTGTAAGCGAGCCGTATGTAAAACTGCTGAGAAATATCTATAGCAGCTCTACAGCCAGCGTAGTCCTCCATAAAGAAAGCAACAAAATCCCAATAAAGAAGGGCGTCAGGAAGGGAGATACGATCTCTCCAATGCTATTCAGAGCGTGTTTACAGGAGGTATTCAGAGACCTGGATTGGAAAGAATTGGGGATAAGAGTTAATGGAGAATACCATAGTAACTTCCAATTCGCTGATGACATTGCCTTGTTTAGTAAGTCAGGGGACCAATTGCAATGCATGCTCACTGACCTGGAGAGGCAAATCAGAAGGGTGGGTCCAAAAATGAATCTGCAGAAGCCTAAAGTAATGTTTAACAGTCTCGGAAGAGAACAGCAGGTTACGATAGGTAGCGAGGCAGTGGAAATGGCAAGTGCATAGCTGCCACTTAAGCGGCTGCAGACGGATGAACAGAGACTCCTTGTTATAGCGAATTCGTTTTATTGTCAATTATTGATTCATCATTTTGTTCTTTAGTGAAATGGCGGAAACCATTCTGGGGGAGCGGTAACCAGTCTGGCGGCGAAAAGACTTATTATCCTTATTTATTCTTGAGGAAAAAAGCGAAACCTATCTTCAGTATGTCAAGTAAAATGTCTACTGCTACAGATATCAAGGCCCAAACATTTGTATAATGCAGTACACCTTATGTGAGCATAAAAAGTAAAAAGAACAATTTTGGCAAGGAATTATTTTTTGTCTCTCGCAGAAAATTGCAGAGGGCGTACGGACGTTAACGTTCCTGTTGCTATAAACTAGCACGGTAACTCCAAAGGAAGGAATTGCCGGTGGAGTTAATATTTATATTGTTTATATTACATGCGCTATATTGTTCAGTATTATGAGTAATATGAAAGGTGGTGCAGAACCAGCGACACATACCGAGTGACCAAAGTTGGCATCAAAAGGTTAATTGAAGAGCACCAAACACCCAATAGCAAATACCCAGTGATTTTAATTGCCGTGGATATGGTTATGAGAATTTGGGGAATTCGACGCGGCATTGCGCGGGCGCATTGAAGAGCAGAACATACCCAGTGTCACACACCCAGAGATCCTCGTTCGTCGGATAGTGGGTTTTCAATGCTAATCCGTCAGCCCAGCAGCCCGTTACTGACTTTGCAACAAATTCCAGCAAGTTATCTAAACATTTAGCAGCGTGTTAATAGTAACCTAGCGTCGAGTAGCCTGTCAACAGACATCAAAAACAGCAGAGAGTTAGGGCCAACACGCACTTATGAATGTCGAGTTTAGTTGATGCAAATTTACTTGCGCATATCACTCTACTACGTCTGCAGATATGTTCACGGAAAGTAGCCAAATAGTCCTGGAATGCACTCCCACACGTGCATCCAGCCGCTGCAGTAAGGCTCATTGAAGCTCTGGTATTTATTAACCTGACAACGTCAAGGGCCCCATATCGCAGAAAATCGGGTGTCGGCGTCGTCGGAGTTGTCCGTGAGCGAAAATTTCCGTACATAATTGGGTACATGTACATTTCATGCCTTGCTATACTGCATGCGGTATATGCGGGTTATATTGCCACACCATTCTATCACTGAAGTTGCTCCTATCCTGCCTTAGATTCTTGCCAGTGTTGTTCCTCGGAATGTTGAGAATGACAGCCCAGAAACAAATGTCGTGAAACAAAACACCGACAGCGCATGCTTGTTATGTTAAATCTTCTCAGACTTAAACATTAAAAGTGCGAAGCATTAACGTAAACCTGTAAATGATGTAATTTTTTGGAGGGGCTGTACACCACGTCCGGGATCGTCCCACGCAAGAGGCCGCGTTTCTACCAGAAAGCTCGCCTTCGTTGATGGCTTTGGCGGCCAGCGTTTCCCGGTAATACATTGCAGTCACTTAAGCAGCAGTTGCTAGGAAGCTTGAGATGAGTTTGTGAATCCTTAAATGCAATCGCGTTCCACTCTTAAAGACGAAGCTTAAGAGGAAGCTTTACCTCGGTTGCACCTACCTAAATACATGTACAAGGAGAATTCGTTTTTCGTGGCAACCACAACACCAAATTTGACGAAGTTTGTAGCAATTAAAATAAAAACTTAAAACACAGTGGCTGTTGGCTTCGAATTTTTATTTGTCGTCAACTTTTGTTAAAGATTGGGAGAGAGAGAGAGAAAAACTTTATTGATTCTATCAAGGGGTTTAGCGGTGAGCCGTCTTGCGCTTGCTGCCTGGCTCTTCAGCACTGGTGTGCCCCTATTCCAGTGCTCCACTGAGCCTGGCCACTTCGCACGCGTGCTGCACCATTGCCCTTTGGGCGGTGAGCTCGCTGCTGGTGAGCAGGCCCTCCCATTGCTCCGCACTCGGGTTTTTATGTTTATGGAATGTGTTGTTATGCTTACATTCCCATGTTATGTGGTAAAGAGTTGGTATTTCTCCGCACCATGGGCAGGAGTTTCTGTATTGTGTCGGGTACATATTACTTAGTATGTGTAGATTATAGAAAGTTCCGGTTTGTAGCCTTCTCCAGTCGGATGCTTCCTGTTGTGTAAGTAGTGTGTGTGGCGGAGGATATTTGATTCTCTGCCCTCTGTAGTAGTTTAATATTTCCGCACACGTCGGCTCCACCGTTGTAGGGTTCTCGAGAGGCTCTATCTGTCCAGCTCGGTATGTGATCTCGCGAACTAGACTGTCTGCTCTCACGTTCCCTTCTATCCCGGTATCCAGAAAAGTTTGTGTTTCACTTTATTTCCGAGGGTTCCTGCTCCGAGGAGGATTCGCAGGGCCTCTTTACAGACTCTCCCCTGCATGTAACGCCTGCATGCAGCTTTGGAGTCTGTTAATATGGTTAGTGATCAGTTACTTCGGTAGCCTTCGGTCGCTGCAAGCGCTATGGCGACCTCTTCCCCCTCCGCTACCGTGCAATTCCTTATGGTTGCGCAGCTGATTGTCTCTCCCATGTAGTCTACTACAGCCGTAGCTACTCTGTGTGTTCTAGTGTGCTTGTCCCACGGGTATAGCCCTGCATCCGTGTACACCGTGTTTTCCTGTGTTGCCAGGTGGCGTTCCACGTAATCTGCCCTTGCCTGCCTTCTGGCTGCGTGTAGGTTCGCATCCATGTTGCGTGGAATTGGACTTATTCTGAGGGTTTGTCTGACGTTGTCTGGGATGTCTGCCTCTCGATCTATTGCCCCTTTCGTATCGTATCCTAGTCTCTTTAGGAGCATTCTTCCTGTAGCCGACTGCCAAAGTCTCGCTATTTGTGTGTTTAGTTGCGCTTCTGCCAGCTCGCTGAACGTGTTGTGTATTCCTAGCTGCAGTAGCTTGTCGTTTGAAGTATTCCTCGGTAGGTGTAGTGCCGTTTTGTACGCCTTCCTTAGTATGGTTCCTGCTTGTTCTCTTTCTAGCTTGTTCATCAAGTGGTAAGGTAGCGAGTATGTGACTCTGCTGACCACTAAACTTTTAACCAACTTGATCGTGTCTGCCTCTTTCATGCCATGTCTTCTATTTGAAACTCTCGTAATCATCCTGCTTACTTGATCTGTCGATTTTTGGAATAAGCTAATTGTGTGACTGCATTTTCCGCTGCTTTGCAGCCACATTCCTAGAATTATTATCATGTTCTTTTCCGCTATAAGCTGGCCCTCTAAGTTTATCTCGATTTCGGCCTTGGTGGGGTTCTTTCCAATTCTGAGTATTTCCAATTTCTCTGTGGAGCAAGCCAGGCCTCTTGCCTTAACATAGTTTTCTACGCGGTTTGCTGCCTCTTGCAGTTTCTCTTGCTTTTGTCCTAGCGTTCCTTGGTTGGCCCATATTGTGATATCGTCCGCATACATTGCATGTCGTATGCCCTCGATTTCGCCTAGTTCCCTGGCCAGGCCAAGCATCGCAATGTTAAACAGTATGGGTGAAATGACTGAGCCCTGTGGCGTACCTTTGCTTGGGGTGACAAAGGTTTCGCTTCTTATATCCCCTGTTGTGGCCGTTCTTTTTGCTAGGAAGGCTCTCACGTAGTCGTGAGTCCTCTTCCCAGAATTTATGTTTTGAAGCCCTTCCATTATTGCCGCGTGGCTGACATTATCGAAGGCTCCCTTGATGTCTAGTGCCATTATGATGTTTTCTCCTGTCTTGGGTGCTTTGCTTAGGACCTCTTCCTTAAGCTGTAGGAGGACATCCTGTGTTGATAGCTTTGCTCGGAAGCCAAACATACTGTGCGGATACAGTTTCTTGCCTTCCATGAGTTGCTGTATTCTCTTTGTGATTATTCTTTCGTATAACTTTCCCAAGCACGAGGTGAGGGAGATTGGTCTTAGGTTTTCTATCTGAAGTTTCTTTCCTGGCTTCGGGATCATTACGACCTCGGCGTGTTTCCATTCCTCCGGGATCGTTCCCTCGTTCCACAATTAGTTTAAGTAGATTGTTAATTGATCTATCGCCTCCTCGCTTAGGTTGCGAATGAGGGAGTTGTTAATTTTGTCTGCTCCCGCTGCTGTGTTTTTGGTTAGGGACCCCAGAGCTGCGTTCACTTCTTCTCGTGTGATTGGCCTGTCCATATCTGCGTTTTTTTCCCCCTGGTATTCCCCTTTATATTCTTCGGGTCTTTCCTGTGCGTAGCATTTGTTTTTCAAGGCCTCCATTAGCTGCTCTTCGGTACCATCGTACTGGTGAATCAGCCTCTGGATTGCCTTGTTGCTCTCTGCCTTTGTTTTCCCTGGGTCCATTAATGCTTTCAGAATGCGCCACGTTTTGGCCGTGCTGAGCGTACCTCGTAGCGAACTGCTAAACTGTTGCCAGCTTTGCCTGGCCAGTTGCGTTGCATATTCCTCTGCTTTTGCTGTGATTTCTGCTATTTTCTTTTTGAGTTTCTTGTTAAGCTTTTGTCTTTTCCATCTTTTAGTGAGCCCACGTCTCGCTTCCCATAGCCCAAGCAGACGTTTGTCCACCTCCGGTACTTGCTCCGTCCTATCTATTTCATGCGTATATGTTTCCTGTATTTGTTTGAGCTGCCGACACGATTCCTTGATGGATGTGATCTCTCCCTTTAGTTGTTGACTTCCTTGTCTGAACGCGTCCCAATCTGTTAAATGGGCCAATCCTATCTTTCTCTTGATTGTTCCTGCCTCTACTGACGTTCTTATGATGTAGCGATCGCTGCCTAGGTTTTCTAGCGTGTTCTCCCATTCGACCTGGCTTGCTCCTTTCACAAAGGTTAGATCTGGGCAGGTATCTGGGCTTACGCTATTCCCTAGTCGCGTAGGTTGGTTTTCGTCTATGAGTAGCTCACATCTTATCCTTTCCGCCGCGTCACTTATCTTTTGTCCTTTTCGTTCTGCCTTCTGGTAGCCCCAGTTCGGACTTTTGGCATTAAAGTCCCCTGCTATGATGAGTGTGTTCCCTGTGTGTTAAAGTCGCCTGCTATGATGAGTGTGATGGGAAAGATTGGGAAAAATCGGAAATACTCAAAAAAACGAAACTCTCAAGTTTACAACTCCGTAACTCAGCAACAACAAATGTTTATACAATTCTGCGAATTGCATATTATAGTACATCTAACGTGGACCGAATTCATATGTTACACATGAATCTCAAAGAATTTGGTAACATGGACATAGAGCTTTTCTAGAACCGTTGTAAACAACTTAAGAAATTCACATAGT
Organism: Dermacentor andersoni; assembly: GCF_023375885.2. Taxonomy (NCBI): domain Eukaryota; kingdom Metazoa; phylum Arthropoda; class Arachnida; order Ixodida; family Ixodidae; genus Dermacentor; species Dermacentor andersoni. The sequence goes on from NC_092816.1 coordinate 55,602,189, forward strand.
GTGTAAAATTACATATCGAATTTGTCCGCTTTCAAAGATCTAATGGATGCCGTTCACAGAACCGTGATATCTGTTCTTGATGCATCAATTTGTAAACTTCGTGCTTCTATTTTCTTTTCACACTTTGGAATATCTGAAAAGTTTTTAACAGAATTCAGACCCTAAATCGAAATTCCGCTTCGAACAGTCACTATATAGAACTCAACTTTCTCTCTAAAATGCTACAACTTTAATTAAAATCCGTCCAGGGGTTATCTCAGAAAAAACGTTTTTGCGTTTTACATGTGTTTGAATAGGCCGCGTCAAAGTTTGGCCCGAGCTAAAGCTTCCTCTTAAGACTCCTCCAATTTTTCAAGTGCCTGATTACTTTATCATGTACTCTTCACTAATTTCACAAGTACATGCACAAAGCCTCATCAGATCTTGCACCTTCACTTACGCAATTCCTCTCTTCAGCCTTGCCGCTTGAGTTTGTGACGCCGGTGCGGAAAGGCGCAGCTACAGCAAAGAAACATGAGGCACGCATATTCGCCATGCAGAATCTCTTCCCGCCTCGCAAACGTGTTCATCTTCTACGGAACCTTGTCGCACAACATCCGCCGACTTGTAACAACCGTAGTGGACAACGCAATACAAGACACGTGCCATCGGCTAACACAGCCGAGCGTAGGTTTCATACATCTATTAAATATTGGGCAAAGTTATGCAGGGACAGAGGTCACCTTATTTCAATTTGGAGAACACCGCGCACTTGAGGCCGATGTCGTGGGCTCGGCTCCCGCAGGTGGCAAACTTGCCTTTTTCTATCACTTTCATTCCCTCCTACTTCTAACAAAGCGAAGCCTCTGGCAAAGTTTAACCACATTTAATAGTTACTGTATAGTCACAAAACAAGGAAAGAATTTTCCCTCAAATTCGCTTGGTTTTCCATTGCTATAAAAAAAAACTCATTTGACACGTATGCCATATATCCAACAATCTTGTATGATCATATGAGATAGCATGTTTCGCATGTATTCACATATGACCATATGAGATTGTTGGATATGTGGTATATGTGTCATATGATATTCCTTGATAGGGAATTGCCACTTGAATTGATTTAGTCGATCTTAAAGGAATGCCTTTCTTCACCTTCTTCCTCTGTTTTCGCCCTTCGCCTAAGTGCCGAGCGATTGAATACGGTCTCCCGATTTGGCACCACCGATACGTGACGCATATCATCCACGCGGATCATTCCGGGCAGCGACGACCCATGAAGCCACGGACATCAGCATAGGGCCCTCCTGCACTGCTCACTCCTAAGAGATGTAAGCAGGACTTCAGGACGTGGACCTCTGTGAGTGCGACTTCAAGCAGAAACCGCAACTGTCCACGCGCATCCGGAAACGCTGCTGGCGACATCTGAGAGAAAGTTGTGGCGACGCGGAGCCTCCACGGCGCCCTCGACGTCATAACCGAGAGACCATGAGCTCGAAAAATCCGGTGACGATGCGATGCATTGAGAAGTGCAAAATAAAGAGCAACGACCTTTGTGAAATTATTTATTGCCAAAGATGAGAGGCCATGTGTAAATTTATCATCCTTCTTTTTTCCTATAAAACTAAATGCATGATAGGTGACTCGCGAAAAGTCTGTAGACGTTTCTTTTGTTCATATAAAACTTCACGCCAACCTGTTAGAGCGCAGTGGTTCGTTCACTTAGTGTAGTAGTAGGCTATTATCTACAATGGAATGACAACACTGATGCCATATGTAGTAGACTTTTAACAGCTATTATTTTTTATTACAACATCAGAATTACTTTCACAGCAAAGCTCTGCATCGACTCTTTAGCAACGACTAAATCCTAAAGTCTCACTATGCTCTCCTGTCTGCAAAACGAAATGTTGCAAATTATGAGACGAAGGAATACAACAAATGTTTTCGAAGCAATGTCGCAACAACATGGGCAATGTAAACTTTGTTTCCTGTCCAGCGACAGAGACTGGCATCCGCCGTGGTTGCTTAGTGACTATGGTGTTGGGCTCGAATGCACGAGGTCGCGGGATCAAATTCCGGGCATGGTGGCCGCATTTCGATAGGAGCTGAAATGCGAAAGCACCCGCCATTCAGGTGCACGTTAAAAAACAGGTTGTCCAATTTTCCAATCTCCCACTACTGCGTGCTTCATAATGGATCGTCGTATTGGCACGTAAAAAGCCCGAAATAAATTTTAAATTTAATGGAGACTGTAATATCCTGTCTCGGGTTTGAATCTTTACGTCACGGGCGACTCAGCGCCAAACGCTGTAAGTATACCTGCTGTGTTTGTAGTAGCTTCGACGGGGCGGCCTGACGCGGGACCAACGGCATCAAGCCCAACGACCGGGGCACGAAGAGCCGCAATGAAACGCCAGACTGCTCGGGTCAGGGACCAGACAAAGACTGCCTTTATTCCAGCGAGGGGAAATGCAGCAGATATACTTACAGCGTTTGGCACTGAGTGGTGCCGAGACGTAGGGATTCGAAACCGAAACATGATATTACAGAGACCTACATGACGTCCTGTGACCTTGGCTTGTAGCCTATGATTTTGTTATTTTTCGCAATGTAGTCATGTAGCAATATTAGTATTTTATGTTATAACTTGTGATGTTTTATTTGCAACGCACATTTTTGATGAGTACTGTACACAAGGTCTTCAGCAGTCCTGTTTTTGGTTCATTCCTAAGAAACTCGTGATATACTTACGACTGTTACATATAGTTCAGCGAGATATACTTCGCAGGCTATACATATACAGGAATATCTGAACTGTTTGATTGAATGAGCTGAGAGGGAAATCTTTTTGAACGCAGAGCATTATTGTAGTGTTTCTAGCTGGACGGGAGGATTTATATATTATGTAATTAGCAAGACGGAGGTCATCACGTCCTCCAGCCTCTTGTATGCAGAGCACAGACGTTTCATATAACTGAGCGAAAAAACGAGGACACGAGAAAGAAACACACAACAGACCATGAGCGCGGGGTGGCTTGTGTTTCTTTCTTGTGTCCTCGTTTTTTTCGCGTAGTTATAAGAAACGTCTAAAGCTATGAACTAACTAGCCCGCCAGAACGTCCTACTAAAGCACAGCACAGGGAAGCTGTATTGTGCAACCAACTTACGAAAGTTAGCATATTTGGACTGAAGGCTATCAGCGTTCCACTGAAATACTGCGACACTTTCGTAATGACTATTCAGGATTGCCATCCGATAGTACTGATGTGGACAGCTGTCTCGTTAATGGCTCCATAGACAACAGTGCCTTTACCTCTAGAAGATTGTTTGCCTGGGGTAGAGCTGTGACAATTGCTCGAACTGCAGCTAACAGCATGGGTAGAATCATCTGTGCAACACTGAGGCGCGGGGTTATCCTGGAATGCTGATGTTCCAGTCGCCGTCTGCGGCGATCTCTGAGGGGTGTTCTGAGAAGATCGCTGAGGTTGTCCTAGGTTAGGTAGGTGATATTGTTTTCATGAGCGGCCTTCCGTGGCCATAGCAGAATGTTGACTCCGTGGTCTCTGGGACCCTTGCGCAGATTGCTGCTTTAATGCCGCCTAATACGATGGTTGTTGTGTTTTTGTTCAGTTGCTGTAAACTGGCAATTATTCGCTGTTCTCCCTACATCAAAATTTGGAAGGGGCTCTCTGTGTCGTGGTTGCTTCCAATGAATTACTGTTTGCCTAGCATATATGCGGCCTTGTTATCTTGACATTCTGAGAAAGAAGCCGTATCATTAACCACACAATTAGGACATTTAGGCTGTGTCACAGACTCGCATTCAGCATGCTGATGGTTCTCGGGGCAGATTTTACATCGACGTGTCCCACGACAGTTTTTTGCCAGCTATCCAAACATTTGGCAGTTATAACACCTCAAGGCAGGACCATGGTATACTTCCACCGGGTGGCTGGTGAAGCTCAAGTGGACTCTCTCAGGCACTGGCTTATCAGCTCTGAAGTGAACGATTACACTGTGCAAAGAGGGCGATTCAACTGTAGCATAATCCAGACGGTAATATCTTGCTTGTCGGAGGACTGATATTACTCCAAGATCTTTCACAAAATCGATCAGTCGCCCTTCAGTGTACTGAAGCGGCTCGTGACGAATCTTTGCGACATTTCGAGTGAAGGAAGCAAGTATGCAGGGCATAACGCTTAGTCCTGCGGCTTTGTGCAGTAAAATTAGGTTTTTCGGAAATGCCACTGAGGAAACACTCAGTCAAAGACTGCCGTCTCTGTTTACTCTGAACGTTTGAACTTTTTCCTTTGCCGCCGAGACAATATTTCGTGCAGCATGATTTGGATTCACTTGCCAAAAATTGTGTCCTTCTTTTGATGGTAGGAACACCACCGGGATTCGTTCACTTGTTTTCGTTTTGTAGGTGACGAATTTTAAAGGTTCTTCGTTACACTCAATGGCTTCATCATCACTTAGGTCATAGTTTGAATTACTGTCGTTTTCCTGATTGGGTGTTTCATCAAGACGAGGTCGCTTGCTCTCATCTTCGCTGGGTCTCATCTTCGCTTCTCACCTTGGTCACCGGAGCATTGATGTTCAAAAACTAGCCGTGCCAGATTGATGATGTCATGTACATGGTGTGTGTTGGCAGAATCTTGGAGGCGTTCCTGCGATGCACTCACGTTCCTCAAAATAAGCTTGCGGTCATATTGGGCTTGCGCCGCCATTCTCAGCTGCCGACCAATTACGCAAACGTCGTACGACCGGGCGGGTTGGCATACGTCAGAAACGTATGTGTGCGAAATGAGCAAATGGGAAGTATGTTTTCGCACTCTATGACATGTCCCACTAACGAGTTTCCGGCATCATATATCTTTTGAAGTATTGGGATGCATGTTTCCAGAAAAGAACGCTGCTAAATCAAGCGGCGCCACCATCCGGATTATACGCTTAGTGTGAATTGGGCTTGTGGTCGTCTGCTGGGTAGCAGTGTGATACGTGTATGGCGTTGGAATATTGAAATACCAGTTCAGTGGTGGTAGCGCACTCATAGTAACTTTTAGACGCCCCTTTTTGACGATGAACTGTAGCTTTTAGCTTTCGGATACCATGTGTGTGCGCTGTAATACATTTCTTGTCTGTGTCTGCAGCTCGCATTGCCTCTTGCCACGCCCGCTCCGTTGGCCACAGATCTTTCAGCTTTGTTGCCCCTCAGCGCATTAAGCATACATCACGTAGGACTTTTGATCTCAACCTCAAGAAATGAACTGTTTGCTGCGACGGTTTAGATCATCCACTGATTCCTACTTAATAGCGAAAATCATGCTAGATTTTATTCATGTAAACCACGACGTTTTCATTTCAACCAGCATCCCACGGCATGAGAAGGGCGGGCGGTTCTCGGTGCCTTTAACACAAACATTCAGCGTGAAATGGGCTCTGCTGTGAATTTTCTTCCTTTATTTCTTTTATCCAGCAATTAAAGTCTGTTCCGATAACGTATTTTGCTTTTCCGACCTCCTCTTGTTTTTCAAGATTTAGATGCAGATGCAAATTCTTGGTCTATTGTTACCACTCAGTGGTATGCGCCGCAGTCTATGACGTCATCATCATCAACAGCAACGCAACGACAACGACCGCCGGGCCCGTACGCCGCCGACGCCGAAAACGCAGCATACAACCTGTTGAAGGCGGACAACGAAAGGATGGGGTTCTTCCATGCACCACGGCATGTAGGGAGACCCCAAGCAGACTTTTTCGACAATATGCTTTATCCTTTGCGTAATTCAGCCAATGCCTGCCGGAACAGCCAAGTTGGATGGTTTTTACGCAAGCCTGACTGGACAAAGATCAGGCTGCAGCCGTTGGAGAAGAACCTGTACGTGGAGCACCCGGCCACGACAAGCCGGTCAATGGCCAAAGTGAACGCCTACAGAAACGTCAACGGTATATCGCTGAAAGGGAACAACGTCCCTAAGCCCATCCTTGCTCTGGAAGAATCCAACTTCCCGGACTTCATCGTCAAGAGCATCGAGGCTTCACGCGGCCACGCTTCGCCCACGTGCATCGAAGCACACTGCTGGCCCATCGCTCTCACGTGCAGGAACTTTCTGGGCATCGCGGAGACGGGATCACACAAGACGCTCGCCTACCTCCTGCCGGCAGTTATCCACGTCAGCCGGCAGCCGCCCCTGCAACAGGGAGATGGGCCCATCGCCGTCGTGATGGCTCCGACACGAGTGCTGGCCAAGCAGATTCAAACCGTAGCCTTAGAATTGGGTGGGCATGCTGCATTGCGAAGCGTGTGCGCCTCGAGCGGGGAGCCCAAGGAAGGTCAGTACGACGAGCTGAAGAGGGGCTGCCACATCTGCGTGGCCACGCCTCGACGCCTCATCAACTTCCTCGAAGAAGGCAAACTGAATCTGTACCGCTGGAAGTACCTCGTGTTAGACGAGGTAGACCGCATGCTGGCAATGGGTTTCAAGCCCCATGTCCTCAAGGTTGCCGAGCTCTGCTGGCCGGACCACCAGACGATAATGTGGGTCACATCCTGGCAAAACGAGCTCAGGCCCTTTGTCGACGATCTGCTCTACGACTACATCGAAATCGAGTTCGGAATGACACAGCTGCCCGCTGAAAACAGCATGGAAATGACCGTCGACGTGTGCCAAGAGGCAGAGAAGGAAGCAAAGCTAGCCCAGCTCTTGGACGACGTGCTCAAGGAGAAGTCAAACAAAGCCGTTGTCTTCACCGACACGAAGAGGAAGGCAGACGAGCTTGCGTGGAAACTGCGACTCCGTGGCTGGTCCGCCATTGGCCTTCACGGCATGAAGACGAAAAAGGAGCGCGATTGGATCGTTTCCATGTTCCGGACTGGTGCGTCAAGCCTGCTCGTGACGACGGACAAGGTCGCACATGACTTGCTCCTCGAGAACGTGTGCTTGGTGGTGAACTACGACTGCCCGGACTGCTCGGAGCTCTACGCGCGAAGGTCGAGCCACGTCGCGCGCTCAGGTGAACCACGTCTGGTTCACACGTTCATCATTCCGACCCAGCAGCCGTATGCCACAAAACTGATAGCAATTCTGGAGGATGCCAAGCAGCCCGTTAAACCAAAGCTGTACCGTATGGCAAAGAAAGCTCGTTCTAAACGATGACGCGTTTTACGCCGGCGGTCGACGAGGTGCCCTGGGTGACGGCGGCCCAAGGAATGAACTCGGTGTGTTGAAGAAAGCTTCTAAAATTGCCAGCCTTTGCTCAACTGGTTCTAGAGGCAGCAGTCTTTTTGCTTAGTCTGTGCGAAGTGAAAATTATATAACTGCATATAAACTTCAGTCTTTTTGTTTTAAGTGTAATTTTTATTATCTCTAATAATAGAAAGATTGTGCACTAATGTGAATAACAAAATTTAAATTAAAAATTTGCGCTGAAGTCTGTTGGAGTTTTCTCACAAAATAATTTATCGGGCCAGGGGAGTTCTAGCACGCTTGTTAAACGTCCTAAAGAAAAAAACTGAGTAAAATGTGTACTGCTACAGATATCAAGGCTCAAACATTTATATAATGCAGTACACGTTATGTGAGCATAAAAAGTAAACAGAACAATGTTGGCAAGGAATGATTTTTTGTCTCGCAGAAAATTGCAGAGGGCTTATGGACTTTAACGTTCCTGTTGCTATAAACTAGCACGGTAACCCCAAAGGAAGGAATTGCTGGTGGAGTCGAATTTTATATTTATATTGCTTATATTACATGTTCTATTGCGTTCAGTTTTATGAGTAATATGAAAGGTGGCGCAGACCCAGTGACACACAACGAGTGACCAAAGTTGGCATCAAAAGGTTAATTGAAGAGCAGCAAACACCCAATGGCAAATACCCAGTGATTTTAATTGCCGTGGATATGGTTATGAGGATTTGGGGAATTCGACGTGCCATTGCGCGGGCGCATTGAAGAGCAGAACATACCCAGTGTCACACACACAGAGACCCTCGTTCGTCGGATAGTAGGTTTTCAATCCTGATCCGTCAGCCCAGCCGCCCGTTACTGACTTTGCAACAAATTCCAGCAAGTTATTTAAACATTTAGCAGCGTGTCAATAGTAACCTAGCGGCGAGAAGCCTGTCAAGAGACATCAAAAAAGCAGAGAGTTAGGGCCAACACGAACTTACGAATGTCAAGTTCAGTTGATGCAAAGTTGCTTGCGCATATCACTCAATTACGTCAAGAGATACGTTCACGGAAAGTAGCCAAATAGTCCAGGAATGCACTCCCACACGTGGATCCAGCCACTGCAGTAAGGCTCATTGAAGCTCTGGTATTAATTAACGTGACAGCGTTAAGGGCCCCAATCGCAGAAAATCCGGTGTTGGCGTCGGCAGAGTTTTCTGTGAGCGAAAATTTCCGTACATAATTAGGTATACGCACAATCCATGCCTTGCTATATTGCATGCGGTATATGCGGGTTATATTGCCACACCAGTCTATCACTGAAGTTGCTCCTATCCTGTCTTAGATTCTTGCCAGTGTTGTTCCTCGGAATTTGGAGAATGACAGCCCAGAAACAAATGTCATGAAGCAAAACACTGACAGCGCATGCTTGTTATGTTAAATCTTCTCAGACTTAAATATTAAATGTGCGAGTCATTAACGTAAACCTGCAAATGATGTAATTTTTTGGAGGGGCTGTACACTACGTCCGGGATCGTCCCACGCAAAAGGCCGCGTTTCTACCATAAAGCTCGCCATCGTTGATGGCTTTGGCCGCCAGCGTTTCCCGGAAAAACATTGCAGTTACTTAAGCAGCAGTTGCTAGGAAGCATGAGACGCAGTTGGAAATCCTTGAAATCTATAGCGTTCCACTCTTAAAGACGAAGCTTAAAAGGAAGCTTTAGCTCGGGTGCACCTGTCTAAATACATCTACAAGGAGAATTCGTTTTTCGTGGCAACCACAGCACCAAATTTGACGAAGTTTGTAGCAATTAAAATAAAATCTTAATACGCAGCGACTGCTGGCTTAGAATGTTAGATTTAGGTCGTCAATATTTTATTAATTATTGGCAAAATTCGAAAATTTTCAGACGACGAAACTATCAAGTTCAGAACTCCGTAACTCAGCAACGAAAAATTATTATACAATTCTGTGAATGGCATATCATGGTACATCTAATGTTATGCAGGGACAGAGGTCACCTTATTTCAATTTGGAGAACACCGCGCACTTGAGGTCGATGTCATGGGTTCGGCTCCCGCAGGTGGCAAACTTGCCTTTTTCTATCACTTTCATTCCCTCTTACTTCTAACAAAGTGAAGCCTTTGGCAAAGTTTCACCACACTTATTAGTTACTATATAGTCACAAAACAAGGAAAGAATTTTCCCTCAGATTCGCTTGGTTTCCTTTCCTATCAAAAAATCTCAATTCACCAGCCGAAGGCAGTTTGAGGGAGAAGGATTTCTTGAATTCGTGAACGCACTGAAGGAAAAGGCAGTCCAGTGCAATTTCGGCACGACCTACAATGAGCGCGTCCGAGATCAGATAATACATGGAGTAGAGAACGCCAGCGTTCGCGAAAGGTTATTAGCCCATGGCGAAAACCTTTCCCGGGACAAGGCGGAAGAAATTGGACGCTCTTTAGAAGCTCTGCGTCGAGCGAACCGCGCGTTTGGCTCCGAAAATGTCCGAAGGATCGAGGCATCCCAACACGACGTTCCGTCGACGGGCCAAGATGACAGACTTCCTCCGGGAAGCTGCCAAGATGGCCGACTTAGTCCGGCAGGCCATGAAGATGGCCGATTTCGTCCGGGAGGCCTCCAAGATGGCCGACTTCTTCCGAGAGAGAGATAAAACTTTGTTATGTCCTTGATGGGGTTAAGGGGTGGCGGGGGTCGGGAGACTAACCCCCAATCCCCCCCTTCCTCAGACGGCGGCCAGTCCTTGCTTTCTGGCGGCGTCTTCGGCCATCCGGACGGCCCAGAGCTGCTCCTCTGGGTCCAAGCTGAGCAGCAATGTCTCCCACTGCTTGGCCGTACTAATGATGCGTGTGTTAGTGCGGGAGGTGTTGGTGGGTGAGGCTTTGGGGCATTGCCAGATATGATCGAGGTCAGCGCGGGCCTTGCACACTTTGCAGAGTGGAGAGTATGCATCGGGGTACTTGCGGTTGTAAAGCACGGGGTTTGGAAAAGTTCGTGTCTGAAGGAGTCGCCAAGGGGTGGATTGAGACCTATTCAGTGTTTTGTGTGCTGGGGGGTAGCGTTACCGCGCTCTGCGGTAGTGCAGGAGAATTTCTCTGAACGTAATCATTCGGTCCCGCGCGTGACCGCGATGCAGAACAGAGGGCTGGTCGGGATCGGAAGACGCAGATGAAGGATGATGCGCCCGGTGTGCGAGAGCTCGGGCGGCATCGTGGGCGCCTTCGTTTCCAGTCAGACCCTAGTGACCAGGGGCCCAGATGATCTGCACGCGGCGTTGCCTTGGGGGAGGAGTGCCAGAGAGAATCTTCTGCGCTTGGGGTGCTATCAGTCCTCTTGCGTAGTTACGAATGGCCGTTTTTGAATCGCTGATGATGCAGTGTGCATTGGTAGCCGCGTAGGCCAAAGCGATGGCCGTTTCTTCTCCTACTTCGGGTTGCGTGGCGAATATTGATGCGGCCGCGGAGAGGCGGTATTGCGAACCCGCGACTGCGACGACCGCCATGGCGTTTTGGTTGGGGTACTCTGCTGCGTCCACGTAGGTTACGTCAGCGGCTTGGTCGTAGCGCTTTTGTAGTTGTTTAGCTCTTTCTGCAGGTCGCTCCGGATTGTGTTCAGGGTGCATATTGCGAGGTATGGGCGGGATAACTAGCTGAGCACTAATGTTTGGAGGGATGGGTACTTTTGGTCCGAATTGGGTGGTGTAGGTTATGCCTAGAGTGCCTAGAATGTGCCTGCCCGTGGTGGAATTGGCGAGTCGTTCGTATTGACTAATACGGTGCGCTTCAATAAGCTCGTCTATGGTGTTATGAATGCCGAGGGCGTCCAGTTTCTCGTTAGAGGTGGTGATGGGAAGATGTAGGGCTTGTTTATAGGCCCTCTTGATCATGGTATTGCAAAGGCACGCCGACTTCTTCCGAGAAGCCGCCAAGATGACCGACTTCTTCAGAGAAGCTTCCAAAATGGCCGACTTCGTCTGGGAGGCCGCCAAGATGGCCGACTTCTTCCGAGAAGCTGCCAAGATGGCCGACTTCGTCCCGGAGGCCGCCAAGATGGCCGACTTCGTCCGGGAGGCCGCCAAGATGGTCGACTTCGTCCCGGAGACCGCCAGGAGGGCCGACTTCTTCCGAGAAACCGCCAAAATGGTCGACATTTCGCACATGGCTCCTCCGGGAACCGTGGTGCATGCGATCGGTGTGGCAGCAGGAACCATATCGCGTCTTACAGGAATTTTCCAGCAAGAAATCGGCGATGCAACGCCTGCCACAAGTTGGGCCATTTCGCTTCAGTATGCCGAAAGACCCGAACAGCGGTGCAACACGTCTCTTCCGCAGAGACGCTGTCTTCGTCGACTTCCGCAGGGCAGCCGTCCGCGTCTGCCTTGACGGCAAGCGCTTTTGAAACTAAAAAAGATTTGGAAGTTCCGGTTGTAGTTAGCGGCGTCTCCATGCGACTGCTAGTGGATACGGGAGCATCTGTGTCATTGATGACGGCCGAAGATTTTAGAAAGCACTTTGGTCGACAGCACAGGCTGTCACAAACAACAGTGGACTTGAGAAATTTCTCCAAGCAACGCATCGACATTCAAGGTCTGTTTCAAGCCACTGTCCAATTTTTCCAAAGGTCATGCTCCGTCACATTCCTTGTAACGACTACAGGAACATCACTGCTGGGTCTAGACGCCATCCAACGCTTGGGTATACAGATCGACGGTACGTCGTTGACATGTCGTCTAGCATCGCTTCCTTCAGTACAGAGCCCCACAGATGTACCTCCGGGTTTTGATCACCTGTTCAGTGGCGATTTGGGTCTCGTCAACAACTTTGTGCACCGAATTCATCGAAGGCAAGGTGTGAAACCACTATCTTCAATATTGCGCCGACTACCCCTGGCTCTCCGTGACCAGGTAACAAATGAACTGCGACGTCTCGAGGACTGTGACGTCATCGAGCGCGTCGAGCCTTCTGAGTGAGTGTCTCCACTCGTGGTGGTGCGCAAGAAGGATCGAACCATGCGACTCTGTGTAGACCTACGGGAACAGGTCAGTTTTGTGCCCCAAGACTGGTGCGCGTGTGTGTGAACCTGGTGGGGATGGACTGAATTTGTTCTTGGACTTAAGTGCGTGCCTTGTGTGCGCGTTTCACGGTATGGTTACTTTGTTTTCCAGGGGGGGATGATGTGGTATAGTGTCTCCCTCTGAGAGATTTCCGTGTTACCATCCATTTATGTTCCGGTGTAGTCTAGCTAGAGGGCGCCCCCCTTCGGCCATGTGTCGAGCTTGGACCAATCAGGAGGTGCCATCTGGAGAGTGAAGTCTACATGTAATAAACGGCCGCTAGCCGGCCGAGTCCTTTGTCCGGTTTCATCGGGAGTATAGTTTTCTCCGCGTCTCCCTCTCTGTGTCGGGCGCTCGCGGCGCGCTCTCCGGACGCCGGGCCCCCGCTATCTGCCGCTGCCGACACAACAGAAACACTCAAAGACTGCCGTCTCTGTTTACTCTGAACGTTTGAACTTTTTCCTTTGCCGCCGGGACAATTTCTTATACAGCATGATTTGGATTCACTTGCCAAAAATTGTGTCCTTTTCCTGATGGTCGGAACACCACCGCGATTCGTTCACTTCTTTTCTTTTTGTAGGTGACAAATTTTCAAGGTTCTTCGTTACACTCAATGGCTTCATCATCACTTAGGTCATAGTTTGAATTACTCTCGTTTTTCTGATTGGGTGTTTCATGGTGTGTATTGGTAGAATCTTGGACGCGTTCCTGCGGTGCACTCATGTTCCTCAAAATAAGCTTGCGGTCATATAGGGCTTTTGCCGCCGTTCTCGGCTGCCGACCTCCGTAGCGGCTGGAAACACTCCGAGGGAAAAGGCAAAGATGGCTTCGTACCTGGCTTCAATATGCTCGCAGGTCGCTAAACCTCTTTTCCCTGAATTCCAGAGCAATGAAGTCCACGCACAATGTAAAGAAACTAGTTAAAACTGAAGTAAAAAGCGAACAGAATGGAACGGGGCCACCGCCTCGGAACACTTCTTCTTCTTCCTCCAGTATTTATTTGATTTTAATGTTTATGTATTTTAGCGTTTTATGTTACAACTAGTGACCTTTTATTTGCAACGCAACTTTCTTGATGAGTACGGCACATAAGTTCTTCAGCAGTCCATTTTTTTCTTAAACAACTTGTGATTTTTTTTCGCAGACATGCAAGTATTTGGCGTTATAGAAAAGCTAGTCATACAGCAACCGCGTTTTTTTTCCAAGAGTTTGTTTGCAACCAGGCTCTATAGTTGTCGTGTGGCTATTCGAAAAGTCTTTTTGGATCCAGATTGATCCGGTGTCCCTGATTGTTTTTCTGATAGCCTTCTTTGCCCAAGTCACTACAGGCCTGATACCTGCATATATCTGCAGAAACTGAAGATATTGAAGGAACAGAGAAGATATCTACAGGCATTCGCTTCACCGACAAGGTGGCAACCGATGCCTGCGTTTGAGAGCAATTTATGCAATTTGTAGAGAAGGAGCAAGTGAACTCCGTTTGTATCGCTGCTATGATATTACAGTTTTTGACGGATACCGGTTGGACTCTTTCGAACCTCCTTAGACAGGCGTAAAATGGACGCTCTACAATGGCTGGAAAAGAAGCTGGAACGAACAGAATAATAAAGAAACCGCTTCTAAAGGCACGGTTTTTGCACTGCGCAAGTCACAAACTCAATGTCATGATCAAAGCTTTGAACGAGGTCTCTGAATTTCTAAACAGAGTAGGGATCATCAAACAAATCACAAACTTCTTCCGTAAGAGCGTGCTGCGAAATAAATTGGTGTCCAACATTCTGGTGTTTTGTGAGACAAGATCGCCTGCAAAATTCAAGTCATTTAGCTCCTTCTCTCAACATTACGTGACCATAATATAAGCGCTCGCATCAATGGAATCAGTCTTGAATGCTGCATCTAGGCAACGAGCTCACATCCTCCACTTTGCAACAAGTTCATCTTTCAACGTCTGTTTACATATGTGCTAAGCTACAGCGCACGGCTGGAACCAGCTACGAACGTTCTGCAAAGTGAATCAATGTGCTACCGTTCGGTAAACGACCACATCTGAATTACAGATTATTTTTTCGCGGCCACCGGACTAACGCTGAGGAGCTCTTCTTTGACATCATGAAAACAGCAAGTGAGACAGCGTATCGCTTAAACGTGTTGGCCTTCGTGAAAGACTACTTTCCTGTTACGTAGGCCCATAGCGCGTGGTCCGCCAAGTGACCAATGTCACCTATAAAATCGTTCTACGCATGCCCACTATGTCCCCTGCTGTGACAACCAGTGAGATCGTCCACATTTCCGGACTCAAGCCTTACTACTCTTACGCAAGCTTAGATATTTAACAGCACCGGGACGGCGCTTTTGCCGCCAGGGAGGGGGGGGAGTCGGTGGGGGGAGGCCAGTTGTATTATGATACGATCCACAGATACTCAAGACAAGAGCCGCCGGGAGAAAAACCTCATTGTTTTTGGTTCTTCAAAATTTAGATGCACACGTAAATTCTTGGTCAATTGTTATCACTCAGTGGGTATGTGCCGCAGTCTATGACATCATAATCACCATCAACAACAACAACTCTCCTAGAACGACCGCCGGGCCCGTACGCCGCCGACGCCGAAAGCGCAGAAGACATTCTGTTGAAGGCGGAGAACGAAAGGATGTTCTTCCATGCACCACGGCATGTAGCGAAGTCCCGAGGAGACTTTCCCGGCAATATGCTTCGTGATTTCTTTAATGGAGCCAATGCCTACCGGGACAGCCAGGTTGAATGGTTCCTTCGCAAGCCTGACTGGACAAAGATCCGGCTGCAGCCGTTCGAGAAGAACCTGTACGAGGAACACCCGGCCACGACAAGCCGGTCGATGGCCAAAGTGCACGCCTACAGAAATGTCAACGGTATATCGGTGAGCGGGAAGAACATTCCAAAGCCCATCCTTGCTCTGGAAGAGTCTAACTTCCCGGACTTCATCGTCAAGAGCATCTTGCCCTCACGCTACCACTCTTTGCCCACGTGCATCGAGGCACACTGCTGGCCCATTGCACTCAGGTGCAGAAACTTTCTGGGTATCGCGGAGACAGGATCACACAAGACGCTCGCCTACCTCCTGCCGGCAGTAATCCACGTCAGTAGGCAGCCGCCCCTGCAACAGGGAGATGGACCCATCGCCGTCGTGCTGGCTCCGACACGAGAGCTGGCCAAGCAGATTCATAACGTAGCCTTAGAATTCGGTGAACACGCCGCATTGCGCAGTGTCTGCGCATCGAGCGGGGAGCCCAAGGAAGGTCAGTACGACGAGCTGAAGAAGGGCTGCCACATCTGCGTGACCACGCCTAGGCGCCTCATTGACTTCCTCGAGGAAGGCACGGTGAATCTGCGCCGCTGCACGTACCTTGTGCTGGACGAGGTAGACCGCATGCTGGCAATGGGTTTCAAGCACCATGTCCTCAAGGTTGCCGAGCTCTGCCGTCCGGACCACCAGACGATAATGTGGGTCACATCCTGGCAAAACGAGCTCAGACCTCTTGTCGAGGACCTGCTCTACGACTACATCGAAATAGAGTTCGGGATGGCGCAGCTACCCGCTGAAAAGAGCGTCGAGATGACTGTCGACCTTTGCCAGGAAGAAGAGAAGGAAGCGAAGCTAGCCCAGCTCTTCGATGACGTGCTCAAGGAGAAGTCAAATAAAGCCGTTGTTTTTACCCACACGAAGAGGAAGGCAGACGAGCTTGCGTGGAAACTTCGGCTCCGTGGCTGGTCTGCCCTTGGCCTTCACGGCATGAAGACGAAAAAAGAGCGTGACTGGATCCTTTCCATGTTCCGGTCTGGTACGTCAAGCGTGCTCGTGACGACGGACAAGGTCGTCCAGGACATGCTCCTCGAGAACGTGTGCTTGGTGGTGAACTACGACTGCCCGGACTGCTCGGAGCTCTACGCGCGCAGGTCGCGCCACGTCGCGCGCTCAGGCGAACCAGGCCTGGTTCACACGTTCATCATTCCGACCCAGCAGCCGTATGCCGCAGAACTGATAGAAATTCTGCAGGAGGCCAAGCAGCCCGTTAAATCTGAGCTGTACGATATGGCAAAGAGATCGTTCTAAAATATGACGCGTTTGACACCGGCGGTCGGCGGGGTGCCCGGGGTGACGGCGGCCCTAGGAAGGGACTCGGTGTCCTGAAGAACCCTCTTAAAATTTCCGCCTCTGCAGAACTGATGGAAGAATCAGCCGTCTATTCATTTAACTTGATGCCAATTAAAACTTATATTTTATCAGTTTGTAATTTGTTAACAATGAATGATTGGGCAAGAAATGAAATAAAATTTTAATTTACCATCAAGTCCGAACTAGGTTGGAGTTTTCCCACAAAATAATTTATTGGGACATTGGAGTGTACGTGCTAATCGTGGTAGGATAAAAAAAAAAAAAACATGCGCAATCACACGCCAGTGCGTTCACGAATACCGAGTTAAATATTATTTCTGCAATCGTTCCATTGACACTTCAGTATTTCGAAAATTATCTGCGCCTTCCTTTGATCCCATGAAGTCCCCTTCACTTTGCATATATATAGATGTCATGCAGACTATAATAATGACACCTTGTTATTGCAAATGGGTTTTATTGTGAAATATTAATTACTCTTTGTTCCTCGTGAAACGGTGCAACCGACTCGGGGGATCGGCCATGAATACGGTGGTGAAAAGACTCATGATTTTTCTTGAGGAAAATAAAGGCAAATGAAATAAGTGTCTTTCATATGTGAATTTTAAATCTCTACTGTTACTGATATGATAGCTCAAATATCTATATGTTACAGTAAAATTTACATGACCGTCAGAATAAAAAGAACAATTTTAGCATAAATTTCTTTTTCCTCTTGCAGAAAGGTGCAGAGGTCTTCACAGGCGTTCCTGTGACTATGGTCCAGCACGGTAAACCCAAATCAACAGATTACCGGAGGAGTCAAATTCAACTCAACGTTTCGGAAGGATTCTTCTGAAAATATTTTTCTTTGAATAATCAACCGTGGACATGTTTAAACGGAAGGCTGCAGAGGTTCTCTCTCATTGCGTAAAGGACTCTAAGGTCATATAACCAGACCAGACCTGTGAAGGTGAAAGTTCAATGGGCCGACTCGGCATCGTGGTCTCGTAATCGGTACTTCAAGTTGTCTAGTGGAGCACCATTTGTAGTTTGAAGGAAAACTGAGATGCGAGAAATCTGATATTGACAACGATGATGTGGGGAAGTTATCTGTAGTAGGATATTTCCCGAGTCGTGCCGCAGTGATGAAAGCCGACGTCGGTAAAATGTGAATTACAGGACCACAGTGCATCTGCATATTCATTTAACGCTAAACCTCTGTGGCTTGGCACCTACTCTGAACGAAAGAATCGCAAACGTCATGGGACGAGAGAATAGAGTGCTCTTAATGGATTTGACAAGTTGAACGTGGTTAGCAAAGAAGAGACAGACAATCGGTTAGAATCACGGCTGATGACAAAGATGGTGGTAATTTGCATAAAGCTCAAAACAAATGCCAATAATTCAACAGGAAGGTAGGCGTCAATCCAGGTAGTCAAACGAAAAAAGACCGATTTAGATATGGCAATACGATACGATCTGTATTGACGCATTTGACTATTGACTATTGACGTATTGACCCACACCTGCCCTCTCTTCGCAGACGGAAGCATCAGTCGCTATCACGGTCTTTGTATCTGAGGCTGTCTACCAAATGAACATTTCCAAATTCCCTGAGTTTTGCAGGTTTTCCTTGAGTGCCTTTGAAAAATTCCCTGAATTACACAGTACTTTGTTTTGTGTCGACACGGACTGACACCATCTCGCCCGATGCTGTCACTTTCTAGCAAGCAAGCTAAAGATTAAAAAAGAAACGACTTACTTGCAATTACAATGAGGAGAGGCTCCACGATTTTCTCCGATTCCCGTACAGCTATTAGGAATTACTCTGCCGGCTTCGTCTCAGTGGAAGCACGAAAGTTACTTATACACAGTATTAATACTCATAATTACGACCAACTGGATAGCTCACACCTAGTCTGGTTTCCGGCTCATCAGGGCCACTCGGTCAGCCCCAGTGGCTGCAATCCTAACGAGCAAGCTCACTCTGCTGTGCGAGATCTCACATGCCGCGCATCAGATCAGGAACTGCTCCAGGATGACTGCGGCTCCTACAAAGACCCACTTACTACTTTTCACGAGATCACCTCACACTATAGGGACGGCAGGAGGTTTTTCCCTCCCCCCCATCAGAAGCTCAACCGAGCACAGGCAGTCACATTAAGAATGATTCAAACTAAATCTTATCCCACACCTTTTGTGCTTAACAAAATTGACCGGGATTTTCCCGCGGAATGTAAAAGTTGTGGACACACTCCGTGTCTATTTGATCATATGTTCTGGCTGTGCCCCAACCAAAGGGCTTCGGATCTCAACAGTGAGGAGGACTGGAGTCGGCGCATATCCAGCGAAGTCCTCCAAGATCAACTCCTGGCCGTCCGGAGAGCTCACGACATCGGGAAAGCCTTTGGCCTACCGGTGCCTACGTGGGCGGAGCCACCGACTTAGCCTGGGGGCTTGTGCCCTCGGACCCTAGTTTCTCTGGACTAAAATAAAGTTAAGGCCTTTGACACCGTCACGCACAAGGCCATACTACAAAATCTCCAAAAGCTGGATGTAGGACGTAAAACATACGCGTACATCAAAGACTTCTTGACAGATCGTACCGCAAAGATTTCAATTGGAGAATCCAAATCGGACGCGCTCAAGCTAGGTAATAGGGGTACCCCGCAGGGTTCAGTCCTATCTCCCTTTCTATTCAACGTGGCAATGATCGGTCTTCCTGCGAGACTTGACAAGATAGAAGGACTCGGACACAGCCTCTACGCGGACGACATCACCCTTTGGGTGGCGGGTGGAAGCGATGGGCATGTGGAAGAGATCCTTCAAACAGCAGTAAACACGGTGGAAGACTACATCAAAGACAAGGGACTGAGATGCTCCTCACAAAAATCAGAACTTCTGCTCTATAGGCCCACATGCCGGGGTCGAAAAAGCATTAGGGAAAGGCCGGGCATTGTGGTCACAGTAGAAGGCACCACGATACCGATAGTGGAGAGCCTGAGAATACTGGGACTCCGCATATCCGAAAACGGCCATAACGGAGAAACCCTTAGACTACTTGACAATAGTGTTCAACAAACAATCAGACTGATAAAGCGGATATCCAACAGGCACTATGGCATGAAAGAGCACAATCTCATCCGATTAATAGAAACATTCGTAATCAGTCGCATTGTATATGTGGTTTCTTACCTCAAGCTCTACGCTGCGGAGAAAACCAAGATAGACTGCATTATTAGAAGGGCGTATAAGCAAGCCTTGGGACTTCCGGCAAATACGTCAAACGAGAAATTCTTGGCGCTCGGCGTGCACAACACATTAGACGAACTTATTGAGGCCCAGAGAGTAGCGCAGTATGAAAGGCTTACACAGAGTTTGACGGGGAGACACATCTTAGATGACATCGGAATAACCTACGAAGCACAGCACGGAGTGCGGAGAGACATCCCAAGGAAAATAAGGGAACATCTATCAATACCCCCACTCCCCAGAAACATGCACCCGGAGTTTCACCAAGATCGAAGAAACGCACGAGCGAGAGCTCTCCACAAAAGATTCCGTAGTGCCAGGGACGTGGTCTATGTGGACGCGGCGGAGTACGCAAATGGACATAGTATGTCCATAGTTGCTACGAGTCTAGAGGGTGACTGCAGAGTTAGTGGGACGGTAAAAACATGGAAGGCAGAGGTGGCGGAGGAAGCTGCCTTAGCACTGGCAATAGCCTCCACGGAAGCTAACATCGTAGTAAGCGACTGCAAGACAGCCGTCAAGAACTATGCAAAGGGAAGAATCTCGCCGGAAGCACTGAGAATTTTAAACAACTTTCGTGAAGATCGCGACATCCACATTATTTGGGCACCCGCACACTCCTCCCTTCCCGGGAACGAAATAGCGCACAACCTGGCTCGAGAACTGACAGGCCGAGCAGGTGACACGCAACAAATACTGGGAACGGAGAGAGACCGGATGACCAGCTTTAACGAGATCACCAAACACTATAAATTGGGAAGGGCCCATTTCCCCCCGGCACACTCCTCGTTAAATAGACAGCAAGCGACGGCATGGCGCCTCTTACAAACAGATACATATCCGAACCCGGTGGCCTACCACCGCTACTACCCGGACCTTTACACGGATAGATGTAGATTCTGTGAAGAAAGGGCGGACCTACAACATATTGTTTGGGCTTGTCCTCGTACACCCATACAGAATAAAATAATTAAGACCAGAGAGCAGTGGGAGACCGCGTTGCTCAGCTGTGCACCGGAAGACCAACTCAAGGCAATCCAGCAGGCCGAAGATGCCGCCAGGGCCCAAGGGCTCGAGGCCGTCATTTAGGTAGAGGCGTATGTCTCAAATCTGCTGTGCACAAATAAAGTTTATTCCTCCTCCTCCTCCTTGCCATGCCATGCCTTAGTCCAGTTTGAATACTACGGAGTAGTGCTTGTCTTATTCAAAAAGAAAACAGAAGAGAGGGGTTAGTAATATGCACAGCAAATAATATATCTTCGAAAAGAACTGGCAAAACCTATTGGAAATCGAGACAAACATTTTCAAGTACGAAAAAAAGATGCATACAGAAGCAATTGAACATTTTCTAATATGAGCTATTCACATCAACTGATAGTAAGCTCATTGGTATGAGGTCCAAACTTTGTCACGAGTTAGATTCTCTCTCAGCATCTGGAAAGGCAACCTCAACTGTCCCGACATACTGTCAGCCTGCACACAACGCCTCAGTGTTGCGTTTCACTGCTTTAAAGAGATTATATTAGTTTGGACGATGAACATCTGCATATCGGCGTCAGCCGATAAGCCGATTTTTCAGTGCTCACGATGTTGAGCCAATGTTGAGCCGGTGTTGAACCGATGTTGAGCCGATGTTGAGCTCAAGCTCTTTCAAAGAAGTGGCGGCAAACTTCATTCCCCGTTCATTTCTCAGTGCGTCGGTCCTTCTTGTTGTCGCACTCTTTTCGCCGTGTGTTCGCCCCAGTGACCATTTGAAGCATCCTCTTGGTCAGTTCTATTATCAACGTCCGATTTGTCGGACTCCCTAGGGCCGCGAAAACGTCCGAAAAATCGGGCAGTCTGAAAAATTAATGCTTGTCTTTTACTGCCTTTAAGGGCTCAAATCGCCACAGGCACGTCCGAGAAAGCTCTGAAAACCTACCAGTACATTTATTAAGGATATCAGTGCTCGTACTGCGACAGGAGACGCCGGGGGCACGCGTGTATAATGAAGAAATACGTACTGTGCCCCGGGACAATTGCCCTCTTGCTTGTATTGCGGCGAAGCTTGTTAAGCTTCGCCGCAATACTTTGCGTATGCTTCACCGCATAACACTGCTGTATTGAGGCGAGGCTGACTTTTGGGCACCGGCATTTCGCAACGCGCCGTGCTGTCCGAGCTTCGAAGCCAATCGCGAAGATTACAAAAGCGGAGTCGGTGCCATTGCTGACGGCGGTGAATTTTTCCAATGAAAAAACTCGGCACCGAATGGCAAGAAGTTTAATAGCGAACGTCGAAGCAGCTTGGCCTAGCGCTGCTGCGGGGGTAGCTAATGCTGACAGCGGATGTGCGTGCGGGAATGCCGGTTCGAGGCGGCGAGATAATCAAAATGACGGCGGTGGTGGCTTTGATTAATGCCGTTTCGGACCTGCGGTCACGGCAAAAAGTCCGGCAAATCGGACAGCGAAGGCTTCTTGCGTCCGAAACTTCAGATGTTCTTATACATCGACTCTATGGAGTACATGGTGGTGCCGCGAAGCCGTGCGAATTATCGAGCAAGTACCAAAAGTCGGGCATCCGGAAAATCGGTTGTTGACTGTACACTGGCAACTCCTCCAGCCGACGACACGGCGTCAAAGACAATTCGTTTTGACTCCTCTGTTACATTAGCCAGCATTAGCACGAATTTAGTTCATTTTTAATAAAATTGCTGGTAATTTTCCCTGATAGAAAAACAAATTCCCTTAGCTTTCCCTGAGTGTTTCCAGACTATTCAAAATTCCTAAGAAATCCCGGTTTTCCCAGTTTTGCCGGTTTCCCGGTTGGTAGACACCCTGTGTCTAGGTGTGTAAGGTGCTCTTTCCAATACCATTCAGGTATTGATAGGGCAAAGGTGTAGCATTGCTAGAAAATTATTATGAAATTCAGTTTTAGTGACTGGAACAGAGGAGTTCAGTAAGACCACCTCGCATAGCTGAAGGTTCAATGGGCCCTGTAGTTTTTGTACTAAAAAACTTCAGGGCAACATAAGCGACACCATTGATCGTTTCATCATCAATGATGGTATGACGCTACGGGGGTATGAGCCATTCCTTCCGCGGGTATGAACCATTGATGATCACAGTTATCGATATGCTATTCTCTATGCCCTATGCGTGAATTAAAATAATGTAAGCACTGTTCGCTTCACTTTGCTGAGTGCTTGTAGCCTCCGCCTTACGGGACTATGAGCCATTGCACCTTTTGCTTGCTTGCGTGGCTATGAGCCGTTGCAGATGATGATAGTCTTTTGCTTGCACACACGAAAATTTCACGGAACCCTAACCATAAACAGCTTCACTGTAATAATAATAATAATAATAATAATAATAATAATAATAATAATAATAATAATAATAATAATAATAATAATAATGTTGAGCCGCCGTGGTGTCGGAGAAGCGTGCTCTTCTCGCGTTCCAGAGGCCCGTTTTCGATTCCACCCAGACCGAATGATAATAATAGTAATAATAATAATTTTAGCGGTAACATGGTGCTATGGACCGCTCGCAAGGCTAAACAAAAGTCTCAGTTTCTCCGAGAGGCTCGGTTGCGATAGCAAATTAGTAGGTAGCTATACGAAGTAACGACAGTAGTTTTATCGGCCGTATAAACTTCTAACCTTTCGCTTACTAACTGAATTAACTAGCGTGGTGTCACGCGCGCACAGGTAAACGTGAACACATTGTGCTCGATGACCGCGGAAACTCGCTGTGAGGGCGCTAGATCGTGTATCTCTCGCTTCAACCCGAACGAAACGTCGAAAGCACAGCACATACGAAGCTACCGGCACTAAGCGGACTCTGCAAACCGCAGATCAATGTGAAGGTGAGGCTCGCACGAGTGCGCACTTTCGGCACGTCGCAGATCGATTTCAAGATAGGGCGACCGCACGGCCGCGCCGTAAGAACCCCCCCCCCCCCCCAATCCTTCTCCTCACCCACGTGCGTCGCGCGTGACAGAATAAGGCGTGCTCCCGCACAGGATTTCCCGCTCGCTCACGCGCACGCAAGATTGAGACACGTTCGCCGACTCATCCTCGCACGCTTTCACTCACATACCCAGAATACGGCGCGCGGCGGCGATTTTGTCGCCCTTGGACTTCATACGGAACCTTACGGCGACGGCGACGGCGACGGCAGAAATGCGCCTGAAGTGTCCATATAATTGCTATTGCAATAAAGAACTGAGGCCCGTACGCTAGAGCATCTGATAGCGAGCCATCTAGAGCAAAGGGGACGCTCATAACATCCGTCCATGGGCTCCCCGTCACGCGTTGGAGCAGAATAACCACCTGCGGCCAATGACGTGCTCCTGCCTCTCACGGCGCAGCCAATCAGGGCAGGCGCGCACCGCGACAGCTGCAGCCAACAGGACGCTGCGCTAGGCCGCAGTTGCGGCCGGCTGGGCGAAGCAGCGTGCGCGGTTCTCCTCGTCTCACAGATCGTTTAGCAGCGCGTCGGAAGTTCAGCACAAGGCGTGTAGCAATTCTACGGAGACGGGCTATGGATGAGGCGGCGCGTCTATCTGGGTTGGTCGACGCGGAGCGCCGGGCTAGGCGGAACGCACAACTACGGCTGAAACGACAGCGTGAGCGTGCGTCAACTGATCCTGACATTGTAGCTAAACGAGAGAAGTTGGAAGCAGACAGGTTGAAAAAAAAATGGCGTGAACGTGCAAATGGAACTCCTGCGTAGAGGAAGAGCTATGAGAACTCGACGGGAGGAAGAGACTGCTGAAGAGTACGCCGCGTACTAAGTCAATTACGTTCACTGAAGAGTGGCACACCTTTATACTGACGCATACCCAATAACCCAAGTTGGCATCGACGAGGTTCACTGGCGACTAACAACGACGGAGTGGCACATATTCATGGTAGGCTAAGGCAAACTATGCAAAACTAGGGTTAGCGGGGCTAGAGCACAATAGTTCGGGCGAAGCCCGAGGCATAGCATAAGAAATCAATTCAGAACGACCTCCCAGCATACCTCCGCCAAATCATGGCGTCTCTCAATGAGTACCAGATCGAGGTTTACTTTAAAGACGTTATATAAACGTAATCTATTTTTTAAAATTACGCTGTACGTGTACCCTCTGCTAATGAGGTATTCCCACGAGTGCTATAATGCATTTTAGAGTGCGTTTATCAAGGATACGCATCCGGTGGTGAGACGGCTTCTCATATCTCTTGGGCGGAAAGCGAACATCCGCTTTCCGGACTGTTTTCTCTCAGGCTTTCGCGAGCGTCGTTCCCTTTCATTCAATGCCATTGGGGTTTGTTACTCCGTCGCAACCAAGGCTTTGTTGCCTGGACATATGCACGAGCGCTCTGCCTTCCTTTAGGTGGACGCATTAGAGCAAGGAGTTAGTTTCAGACTAGTCGACCGTTATTCGATCAAAACTTAATTTGCACATATTTGGCGGAAAAGGGTTACCGGAGAATTCTAAGGTAAAACTTCCCGGTATACGGCTGGCACCTTTGATTAGCCATCGCGCAACTAAACAAAATAACGAAAGAGAAAACAATTTAGCAGGCTTCTGCGATTCATCTGACACTGAGCTCAGTTACAACGGCAGTATGTTTTCCAGTGCACTATAGCGAGATCCGCATGCTCTTACAGTGTACACCGCCATGATGACGACGACGACGATGAAGGTGAAGACTGTTGGGGGTACATATTAAATGCGCAACAACAAGGGTGAGAAAGAACACACACAAGCGCCTGCGGTTGTGACGCGCAGACGACCCTGCGCTTGTGTCGTTTGTTCCTCTTTAAAGCGTAGCTTTCTTTGCCACTTCCTTCGACTTTCCCACTGCTGCTGCTGCTGCTGCTGCTGTCTGGCACACCGCGTCGGGTGGTGGTTCAGAGCGTGTACGCACATGGAAGGAGCGTGGCAGAGAAGAAAGGAGACACGAGAAACTTGTTTGGACCGCACCGGGGGAGTCGAATGTGCACAATGTCCTCTGGATCTTCCTGGGCGTCGCCAATTAGCCTCTTGACAGGTGTTATTATCCGTGACCCCCCCCCCCCCCCCGTCCGCAACAGCAGTACATACATTACAGCGCTTACCTTTATACCAACGTGCAAGTCCAGAGGGAAGCTAGTTCCCATACAAGGGGGATAGAGAAAAGGTGACGTGAGAACGGAACGAAATGCTACCACTGTAAGCACGACAGCGGTTGCGAGCAAAGGGAATAAATTGAAACTCAAGGTACGGCACGGTGCGTTTCTGTTATTTCTGAAAAATGAACACCATGCAAATTTATCAGACAACTTACGCAGAACTTTTTGTTGGGCTAGTTGGTGCATGTTACTGAAGTACTATAGCGCCAAACAGACGACACAAGAAGAGGCACGGACGAAGCGCTCATCCGTGTCTCTTCTTGTGTCGTCTGTTTGGCGCTATAGTACTTCAGTAACTTACGCAGGGCAGGCAGAAGCAGAACCGCATTAAAGCGCACCATAGGGTCAAGGCGACACTACAGAAAGATTAGAACCCAGTGATTAACACAGGGGCCGCACGTCTCAGCTTCGCTGGTTATAACCATCGGTACGGAGTGCTTGGGCGGTGATTTTTTTCTTTCTCTTGAGTGCAAATTTCTATGTGATTTCTATGATTTCTTGGGCTCATAACTAGCCATTGTCTACGAGTTCGGACTGTTCATGCGATCACATTGCATGCTTTGTTAACTGAATCCGGAGTGAGTCGTTTCCCGGTGACCTGCACGCTTAGCAATGGACGGGCGTTCAATGACAAGTGAAGGGAATGGATTTGTTTCTAAGAATGCTTCGCATACCACTGATTTCCACATGACGTGGTACCTGCAGTCCTAAATGATACTTCAATTAAATTCTTTTACTTGCCACAACCACAATCTGATTAAGAGACACGTCTCAGTGAAGGACTGCAGATTAATCTTGCCCACCTGAGGTTTTTGAACGAGCATCTATAGCCGGCAACAACATAAGAATTACAAAAAAGCTAAAACAAAAAGTCTTGAGCCATTCCACTGTGAAGGTGGATGATGAGCGAAGCTGTTAAGCACAGAGGTTACATGTAATTTTGAAGAAAGGTACAAACTCATTTATCGTGTTGATCGGTGGTCATCGTGACGAAAGGTAAGCACACACATTTATTGTCTTGATCGGTGGTCATTATTTGTCTAATTATACGTGGTCTTCCCATAGCAACTGTAGAACAAAAATGAAATGCGCTGTTCGGGGGTATACATTGCTTACGGGGTATGAGCCACTGCTTACGGGGTATGAGCCATTGCTTACGGGGCTATTAGTCATTGATGATGATAGTTTTCGACATGCCGTTTTGTATGTTGTATGCGTGATTAGAAAGAATGTAAGCACTGCTCGCTTCACTTTGCTGAATACTTGTAGCCTCTGCCTTACGGGGCTATGAGCCTTCGTGTTTTTTTATTTTTACGGGGGTATGGGTTCTTACGGGTGTATGAGCCATTGATGATATTTTTTTGTTGACGCACACGAAAAGATACATGGAATCCTGTCGCTGTAAAAACTCAGTACACCTGGCCTTCACCTCTGAAAGAGAGGCGAGGCAGCTGGAGTCCGCTCATAGTTTACTGACTTTCCTCTTCAAATGTAAATGCTAGGCTAATTGGAATATAAAAGCTCGTTGTTCCAAGCTAAAATATTAAATTTGGCTTAAAATCGATAGCAGGATCATCCATAAAATATACCTAGACGTTCGTGTTTCATCCTGAACCAGTTACACTACGACAAATCTGCACGAAAAAAAAAAAAGAATGCAGCTGCTGTAAACCCGCAATACCGCTTGCCGCCAGGGAAATGAGTGAACCTGATTGGCTGTGAATAATTTGTGTATAATCGTGAGTAGATTCCAGCTAGCTTGGCTCTCAGGGGTGAAGGGCAGGTGCAGTGTGTTTTGAGGGTGGAGGTCACGTTTACCGGAATACCGGACAATCCTAAAACTATCTGTGCCGCATGTGTGGAGGAGAAAGCGCAGTAGGGATAAATAGAAGTTTCGGTATTAGCAAACATACACAGTTTTGTGACCCAGCGGGCTGCAAGTTTCATGGAGCCGAATAGCTAAGTACTACCAATGTAGCTCTTCATCGTTTTAGCGACCATGCTAAAGACCATTGCCACCACCTACACGTAGCCGAATGCTTAGGTACGCCAATGTGGCTCTTTATCGTTTTAACAACAGCAGTGACACAGGGTTCTTTTAGAACTTTTCTGATTATTCTCATCCAAGCTGCAAACATCTTGTGGTGGTAAGCAACGATGAAATTACTTTTTACAAAAAGCATTGAACCTTACTTTAAAATCTTGAATACAGGAAAGCAAAGTCGGGTTAAAATGCAATGATTACCGCATATAAAGGAAAGATTTTTTCGCAGGTTGTTTGTACCTTAGCCGCGCAACAGCGCACCGGTTAGGTTAGCGTGACGGGCTCCAAGCTACACGTTCTCCGATCGTCAGTGATATGCCATGAGCTCCGAGATTGGGTGCGAACCTGCACGCGCAATCCCGGAGGCCATGGGTAGTGAAACACTCGTGTTTGCCGTACGAGGCTTGAGGCTAACGACCCGCCGCGGTTGCTTAGTGGCTGTGGTGTTGGACTGCTAAGCACGACCTCGCGGGATCGTATCCCGGCCTCGGCAGCCGCATTTCGATGAGGGCGAAATGCGAAAACACCCGTGTACTTAAATTTAGGTGCACGTTAAATAGCCTTAGGTTGTCCTAATTTCCGGAGTCCCCCACTACGGCGTGCTTCATAATCAGAAAGTGGTTTTGGCACGTAAAACCCCGTAATATTTTTTTAGGATAACGGTGGCGTAACGGAAAGGAAGGACGGATTGCGGACACGGCGTTGTAACTAACACAATAAAGTGTTAGAAAAACGTAAACATGTCACGCGTACCTTGTATTGCTTTTTTGCCGGTGAGTTTTTCTCACCCGACTATCACTGTTGTCATGTCATCGCTCGGTGCAAGACACGCCTGTGTATACGAAGCTGTTGAATGTCGTCGCCGATCCTGTATCGAAATAATACTGTCATGTCAGATGTCGTGCGCGACGTTTTGCTATCTTTCTGAGCAAAATTTTGCCCAATAAAGAGATACATTTTAAGTCACGCTCTTGGCAGGGTTTGGTTCTTCACGTTCACTACAACGTGACAATATACATAACAGAAGGCCAGAAAATGTCATAATTTGGTCATTATTATTATTATTATTATTATTATTATTATTATTATTAGTAGTAGTAGTAGTAGTAGTAGTAGTAGTAGTAGTAGTAGTAGTAGTAGTAGTAGTAGTACTCAGTTTGAAAATGTAGAATGGAAAGAGAGGAAGATAAGGGGACAAGTACGCTGCATATGGAGTGCCTACTTTTTAAGAAGGAGCGGTTGTACACATAATACATATAAATTTAAGAAGGGTAGAGAAAAGAAAAAAATGACAACAATTTCACTCTGTGAAGATGGCATGGCAGCGAAAGCTGACGACAGCCAAAGCTCTCAAACGAAAAGCAAAGTGATTTCGCTGCCATTCCATCTTCACAGAGTGGAATGGTTGCCCGGGCTCGCGATTGTCGCTTTCGTTCAGCATCGCGGGAACGTTCTTCATCGGTGGTCGTTTCGCGCCGGCGCCGTTTACATTTTCGTTGCTGTTCCCTCCGGCACTCCTAGTACGCATGTTGTTCTTCAGGTGTAGGAACCATATGTGTCCGCCCCGTCGATAGCGCAGCTGTATTTAGCACCGGTACCTCTCCTGCTTATATAATACGATAACCTTGACGTCACACTATTGTTCACGGCGAGCGTTCTAATCCGTTCCGCATTTTGACATCTGCGCTGACGCACTGCACCTGTATAGGTTTGTTGGAAATCGCTAAGTCCGTTTCTGTTGCCGGGTGCCGAAATAACTACTGAAGGTTAGTCATATACAGCTTTCGCTGTAAAAAAACAATCGTATAGTCCACGAAGACTAAATTAAAGCAACGAAAATGACTACCAGTGGAAATAGGCACCCCCCCCCCAAAAAAAAAAAAAATATATCACCGCACATGTCGCAGCGATTGCAAAAGAAACTGTAGTACTCGCGCGAGTCAGTCTTGACCTTTCTTTACGATGCGAAAGTTCTTTATCTTGCCACCACCTGTAACAAGATAAAGATATACCCGTGGTTCTTGTCGATGTTTAGCTTATAGCGGTTCAGAGCGCTACCCAGAGCGCTACCTTCTTGCGTTGCTCCATTTTGTTGCGCTGATGTTCCCCACATGTCTCTCGCGCTCAAACTGCACGCAGCGCCGTGTCATCAACGTGACGTCATAGATTTCAAGCTATATTCCCGCACGTGGGCTGTGCAGCGCAATGCTGGAATCTAAACGAAGCAAGGCTTGCTTGCGTTAGCGAGGTATAGCTTCGTCGCCTGTAGCCGCCACCGCTCACTCTGTCACGAGGTCTGGTCTGGCCACCTTGGCCGTGTATGACGCTTGTCGAAGGTAGAATGTTCATGAGAGGTGTATGCACAGAGAAATACGATAGATACGTAAATACATTTGAGGCTTCTTTGTTGTTGTTGTTGTTAACTAATGTTGTGCTAGAGGCGCATGCGCGTTCTGGAGAATTGGTCAATAATGGGAAAAGACTGCAGTGGCCCAACTGGTCTACTCGCGCACGTATACTCAGTGGCACATAGTCAGAGGCACATACCAAGTATTTCATGTTGTTTTCTATAGTATACATATATAGGCGACGAAACGACGACGAATGACAAACTCCGCGGGAAAGGCCAAGAAAGCTTCGCTGTGAAAGGATTTCGAATCTTGGTTTACGTCGATGTCTTGGTTGTTTCCTTTAGAATGCGGTGTAATCCTTCTTTGTCGATAAGAAACTAACTGACCTAGTCAAGATCTCTGACGTCACGGGCAGCTGGCGCGGAGCTTTGAAGTGGTGTCATCTCACTACTGCGTCCTTTCTGGATTAGCAAGCCCCTGCATCACGCCATGACTTGCCTTCTAAACCAGTCTAAAAGTCTTCTTTACCATCCCAAAATGAAAGAGTGTTGCTCTTTGGTTGGTTGGTATTTATCCATGGCGTTCAACCTTGCCGAAGTGTCATCCTGGATCGTGTGAGAAACGTCGTAGTGAAAAGCCCCGGAATAATTTGGACCACCTGGGGTTCTTTATTGTGTATCTAAATTTAAGTAGAAGAGCGTGTTTGTTTGTTCCCCCCCCCCCCCCCCCCATCGATATGCTGACGGGAATGGAACCGGCGACCTCCGTGCGGAGCAACAAAACGGCATATGCCACTGTTAAAATAATTCGCGCACTTAAAAGTGAATAAGGGTGAATATTATTTTACAGCGCTACCACGGCTCGTTTTGCTATCCTTTAACATTTACACCTCATATATGTATACTGCCTCCGCAATACTTATCACGGTGAACGCTTGAGCTTTCATTTTTTTAGAGTGCAATTCCCAGTGACAGTGAAGTGAAATTTTATGCCTGTCTCTTTTCTTTTTTTCCTTTTTTTTCAGAAAGCTTTACCGTTTGCTTTTCGCCTTCTGTAAATGTTGAGCAAAGTCACCGAAAACCGTTTCTCGCGTGTCCCTGTTACAAGTCAGGCAGCGACTGCTTTCCGTGGTAGCTTAAGAGGAAGCTTTAGCTCGGGTGCTATCTAAATACACGTAAAAGGAGAATTCGTATTTCTCGGCAACCACTGCGCCAAATTTGACGAGGTTTGTTGCGTTTAAAGAAAAACCTAAATTTTAGTTACAGTTAAAATTTTGCAAAAATCGCAAATTTTCAGAAAACAAAACTATCAAGTTTACAACTACGTAACTCAGCAGTGAAATATGTTATCACAATTCTGTGAATTCCATCTGATAGTACATACGAAGCGGACAAAATTGATAGGTTACGCATGAATCTGAAAAAATTCAGTAATATGTAAATACAGCTTTTGCAGAACCCCTGTTCACAACGTGACAAATTCATGTAACATATAAATTGACCTATCGAATTTGTCCGCTTTGAATGATCTAATGGATGCTGTTTACAGAACCGCGATATCTGTTCTTGATGCGGAGCTATTAAGTTATAAACATTGTACGTCTATACTTTCTTTCGAACTCGCGAAATTTTTAAAATTTCTGTAATATGTAAATACAGCTTTTGCAGAACCCCTGTTCACAACGTGCCAAATTCATGTAACATATAAATTGACCTATCGAATTTGTCCGCTTTGAATGATCTAATGGATGCTGTTTACAGAACCGCGATATCTGTTCTTGATGCGGAGCTATTAAGTTATAAACATTGTACGTCTATACTTTCTTTCGAACTCGCGAAATTTTTTAAATTTCTGTAACAAAATTCAGGCCGTAAATCGAAATTCCGCTTCCTACAGCCACTAGAATTGAACTTTCTCTCTCAAATGGAACAAATTTCGTTAAAATCGGTCCCGGGGTTATCTCAGAAAAGCGTTTCCACGTTTTACGTGTATTTGAACAGGCCGCGTCGGAGTTGGGCACGAGCTAAAGCTTTCTCTTAATGCTGATGGCACCGCGCTGCTGGGCTCTAGAGGCAGCAGATTCAAAGCCGATCGCGTCGGCCGCATTTCGGTGGGGGTAGGAATGGCAGAACGCACGTGTGTATACTTTGATGTAGGTACGCGTTAAGGAACCCCATGCAGGTGGTCAAAACTAAACCTCTCTCTCTCTCTCTTTCTCTCTCTCTCTTAGTTTTTTTTTTCTTTTTTTTTTCTGTCAATATGCGGCGTGCTATATAGCTTCGATGGCGAGCGTAAAGCCGTGCGCTGATGGCGCTGCATTGTTGCAGAAGTTATGAAGCGGGAAGAGTGTCAGTCCGCTCTTTCGGCTGTAAATAGTTTCGGATCGGTCCGGGACGTCTTCCGTCTAAGATTTACGTCGTATCTGGCGACGTGAAGAAACGTGAAACTGAATGTTACATTGAATCAAATGATGCACACTTTTGTCCCTTTTTGTTATATAATGTCACGTTACTATTTCTTAGTCGCGAATGCGAGCGCTGGGAGGAGTCTCTCTATACAGCCTTCGTATCGTTGCCTACTATGCATGAAACCGCGTATAAAGATTCCGCCAGCTGATTCAAGTCGCAAGAGCCAATTTCTTAATGCATAAGCGTTCTGCAGGAAGAGTAGCGGCTCTCTGTAAACACATTTACATCCTTAGAAGTGAACAAGGGTGTAAATATTTCTATATCTTACACCCTTACACTCTTTTGTGTAACGGTGCAACTATATTGCAGTGTGCTTCGCGATGGGGGTATATTAAGATAAACGCCTCTCCTATCTCGGTGTTGTGGAGAGTTTGGAGAGGGAGAGCTTTTCCGGATTTCCTGTAAAAAATGCTACGTCACGCTGACGTGCGCATGATCCGTGTGCACGCGCGTCACTACAGTGTCATGATAAATTACACTAGCTAGTAAATTAGACAGTATACAATCGCTGTACTATAGCTCCGGGACCTTTCCCAATTCAGCACTGAGCGCTCACTCAGATGCTTCAATTTTCCAATTTCAGTATGTCTCCTACAAGCGACAGTTTACTCGGTGAACTATAGTATTATAGAAGTTGATTAATTAATTAAGACAAATTATATAGCTAGGTAGAAGCAAAAAAAATTATCCGAGTATCTCCAAGCGACAGAAAACAACATTACCTTGGTTCTGTCCAGCTATACGTGACATTCGCATATCTTTAAGCTCCGGCTAAAGTTAGCGGCGACACCATGTACAAATATCTTGGATCATCGGCAAGAGCTTTTGCGCACGGTCGAAAACCACGTGGCGGCTAGGGAAAGGCACACCATTGTACAACTTAGCGGCAAAACTTAATGCGAGGGAGGAGAGAAAAGGGGAGGGGGGCGGGTCGGAAAAATCAATAACGCGGTTTCTTCGATTTCGGTTACTACGGCAACTCTATCTAACTGCGTAAAAAAGCGACCTTCAACGTTTCCGCGCACCCCGGGGCACGAAAATCGCACAAAAAGAAAGAAAAAAAAAGCGGCCTTCTCAGCGGCTGTTTTCCAGGCACTGTTTGCTCTGCGAAGCATTTTTTGCTTGTTTAGCCTCGCGTTTCTTACGGCGCTTGATGATGGAATTAAATGGCCAATTCAACAGAATTGCCATTTTAGTTCGCAAAGGTTCAACTGCGGCTATTTCAGAATTAGAGTAATTACATTACCTTGAACGACACTTCAGGACACTAACAACTAGATCAAGTTTAATAGGTTATGCCCCCGTCACATGTGCAATTAGATCTGCATAGAAATTAATTTGCATCGAAATTTCTTCGCCCTGTCGAAGTGTGAAGCATGGCTGTCTATAGCAGGATCAAAGTCAAGCGTGCTTGAATTGACTTCGTGGAACTACTTTATCTGTATTGAGTTTTCTCATTTTCGCACGCTCATGTTTTATTCCCACTGGAGTCAACTTGCATTGGGATTTTCGAACGAGACCATAGCATTAGTTCGAGAGAATCGAATCATGCTTGAAGATAACGAATAGCAGCACTCAGTCTGCATTGAAATTAAACTAGAGCGTGCTATAGAGTGCGCTCGCAACAGACGCATCATCTGCATTGACTCAAGCACGGTCGAAATCACCCCTAGAATGGAGGTATTGACCGGCGCCACACTGGCAGTTCCAAAATAGAAGTCTATCTGCGTATATTTAAATTTTCTAGGAGCGCAATAGAAGCGCGAAGCGTGATTGCCTTATAGGTGGGCCACGTTGAAGCTTGCTTGAATTGATCGTGTGGACGCGCTCTGCTTTCCTCTAGCCTAATCTTAATTGACTCAAGCATGCATGAAATTGCTTTTGCGGCAGTGGTTATTATGCGTCTGCCTTGTGGGCAGTTTCGAGCCTCACTGAAGTTCACGTGCGTCGAGTTCGGCGGGCGATATTTAGCTCTAGATCTGCATTGACCCGAGCACAATTGAAAGTGTTCGTGTCGCAATCCAAACATATCAGTCTAGAAGCCTAATGTGCGGAAGCCTTGGAGCTTCTTTTCTGCTAACCTACATGGGGAGAGGAAATCAAGAAATCTAGAATGAATAAACCGCCTTTATTATTATTATTATTCTGTAGTGTTGTGAGAACATTAGAGATATCAAATACGGATCGAATAGTCCTTGCTATTCGATTCGAGAATGCACTATTCGAAATTACCGAATATTCGCTTGTGTTCGAACATTCGGAACCTCGAACAGCACTTTCGAACTTTCGAGTCAGAGAGAGCGAAGCAAGTGGCGACTGTTCTGAATGACGTTTTCTGCAGGAGCGGCGCGGTTGTTTTTTGCGAGATGCATCACTCGATCCTGAGCGAACGTACAGGGCAGATAACTACAGCTGAATAATTTGCAGTCATTCAATAACAATGCATGCTTTCACTTTTAAGCAGCCTATATACCAATTAGTTGCTTCAATTTGGGCAATGCAATTCATTACTGGGTCTGTCTCACCGCATTTTCACACTGTTAAAACAATTTGAGGTGCTGTAGTATTGTATGCTCCTCTCCTTCAACGAGCACACACGTCTACGTGCATGTGCCGAAGGACTGATTCCTTGTTTCATTCCTGTCAGCGTCGCCCGTGATCCAGTTAGCTGAAAGCAGTTGTTCGTCATTTACTAGATCCAGTTAGCTGAGCGGCCAGTTGCGAACGGCCTCATTACGTGCATTATATGAAATAAATCACTCCTGTTTGTTCTTCCTTTCATTTCTTTCACTCGCTATTTCTCTCTATCTTTCTTCTTTTTCCCAGTTGAATTTGACGCATACTTTGTATTTCACTTTGTTTACAAATGAGAAAATATTCGGAGGTTGTCTTGCTCGAACATTCCTATTCGATTGCAAATTTCCAACAGAGTATCCTACGACGTACATTATATATTTTGTATTTAAAAATCTTTATGTCTTAGTTTACGGCTATGTTTCCTTAACTATATCATTTTTTTGGTTTGTCGGTTCTTTAGTTGACCAGCGTCCGATGCTTTCACGGCTGATAAATGCTACAACTTTCATAAGTATGTCGCTAACGTCGCACACGCTGATGTAATCTGTACAAAATATTCACCACTCTTTACTTGTATATTATGCGACTAACCGTAGGCGCTAAAACGAAAAACATGGTTCGGGCAAACCGAAAAAAAAAAAAAGAAGTCAGGGACAACGCACAGTCTTCTGCCGATCGCTGTTTTGTGTGTGTGTTATTAATGAATATATGTTACCAAATAATAACCCGACCACGAACTCTATCGAAGACAACATGTAACAACCATATAGTTGAAGTCTTCGCACCAAGATGTTTGTCACCGAAACCCTGCAACTTATATTGAGTGCGGAAGAAACACACGTTGGCACGCTCATGCTCTCATTCGAAAATTGTGTGCGCCAGCACTTTATTGACTTTTCGTTTTACAGCGTTATCCAAAACGCAATGACAGAGCTTTTTCAAAAGTAGCACTTCGTTTCAAGCAAAGCGGAGAACAGGCTTTTTTTTATTAGTAGCACCTCGAAGTTGAACATGAAAGAAAGAAGAACAAGAAGGAAGAAATGGAGACAGGCTGGTGTAGAATGATATCCTATTCTATCCTGGTGAATGCCTCCAGGAGGGACACAACGCCTGCCTGTCTGCAATAGGAGTGTTTGCAGAAGTGTTTGCAGGAAATGAAACGCGCTTATGTGCGATTGCTTGAAACATAAAACAATAGGGCGTTCGGGGAAGCATGTAAACTGTACAGGTATAGTTATCACAGTGAGCGCTCTTGTGCTGTCCGTCTGCGTTTCTCGAAGTTGTGCACGAAAAACGACGGGAAGCGTAATCTACGCCGAACGTAGATGGCTGACTATATACGAACTCGATGCACTATCATAGCTTCTAAATACTTTTTACATGACATCTTCACTTGTCCGTTCATCGTTCAGCATTCGCATTGTAGCACCGCTTATGCGCACTTTCCAGAAAGAGAGGTCGGTGGCCGTTCAAAGCATGCGAAAAAAATAAAATGGTAAACACTCTCTTCACGGATTTTCGGCGAAAAAGAAGTTTCCGGCCAGAGGCGCCCCGAGCTCCGTCTTGTTGACGAAGTCGGTCAGGTTGAAGTTGTTCCGCTTCTCGGGCGCCAGCTCGGAGCCCTGAAGTCGTCTGCCGCGCTGACAGTACAGCAGGAACACGTACCGGTGAGGACCCGAGCCCTTGGGCGGAGCAGGGCCGTTGTACGGCACGGCCTGGTCTCCCTCGTGAAGCTTGTCCGTGCCGTTGACGTTGACCACGATCCAGTGAAGCCAGCTGCGGAACTGCGGATTCTGACGGCTCGTAGCGTCCGGATCGACCATGAGCAGCGCGAACGGCGGCTCGCACTCGACGCTGGCGTTCAGGCACACGGTCGGAGCGGCGCTGGCCTGCTGAGGCGTCAGCTTGTTGCCCAGCGTCACCTGAAGCGGCCCGTCGTACCTGACGTCGAGCGTCGCGTTCGGCGCACCGGGCAGCGAGAGGTCAGCGACCAGCTCCTCGGTCGTCCAGACGGACGACGGTTGCTGCTGCTCGGACGCGGCGGTCTGGTTCATCGGCATTGGCGTGGGCGGCGGCTGAGCCGTCGTCGCGTTCGTCATATTGGAGTCCTGCGCTCGAATGCTGTCGCACAGCGTCAGGAGAAGGAGCAGGGACGAAAGCCGCTGGACGAACTGCATCGTTGTGTGTGTGAACTCCGGCGAAGCGACACTGCCTGGCACAGGCAAAAGCGGGGGTTGAAGTGGCGCGCCAGAAACTCGAACCCAACTCGCGGACTCTTCTCCGTCGATGCACAGAGGCGCGCGCGGACAGTGATTGCGACGCCCTCTCGCGTCTTTATATAAGCTCTTCCCTGCCCGCTGGCGAAGCGGTTGCCACGGCGATATCGCCGCCGGAAAAGCCGGTCCCCGTCGCGTTCCTTTGTTTGTTTGTCGGTGCAATGGTCGGTGGCGGCCGTGCTTCTTTTCTTTCTTTTTCTTTGCTTTCGGTCGTTCACGACTGACAACTCAACTGCGACGGCGCTGCAGCGGTGGGGATGGCTTAGGGCGGCTGTGTTAGCTGTATTTTTCCGTACGTCTAGACTACTCTTTCCACTGCCAGGTGACGCAAGAGGGAGAGCAGCGCTTGTTGGATGGTTCGCTTAATTTTCTATCGTTGGCTTCAGTGAGTGCCTGTAACAGCTGTAATGTGCGGGTGATTGGCAGTAAATGCTGGCTTCGAGGGCGTGTGCGGGAATTTCGTCTCGCCGTCTTCTTTTTCGCCGTCCTTGGCCGCGAATCTGTTGAGCATATATAGTGAAGATTGAATTAAGGATGTACGTTCCCTCTAAAGGATAACATAAAACGCAAAGAGAGAGAGAGAGAGAGAGAGAGAGAGAGAGAGACCCCTTCGTGACTTGGCAATCAAGTGCAGCGTGCACGACCGTGTGCTTAAAGTAATCGTTGTATTGCACAAAAGTTGGGCGTTGTTCAAGCTTCCTTGTCATATTCATGTTTCTACCCTCATGTTCTAGACACTGCCAAAGTTATACTGAGTGTTCGATACACTCGACTTCTCGAATGGCGACTGGTGGTCCCGGGGAAGCAAATTATACCCGTCCTGATGGCAATATTATAACGACCAGGGACCACGAGTGAAACCTGTAAAAAGAAAGCGAATAGGTCGACTCGGTAGTTTCGCTTGCGCATGTAAGGTAACCAAACGTACGATGAAGTTGTGCCTGCCGTGCAACGCGCAATGCGACAGGCGCGTCACCTAGCTGTGCCATAGACTTAGAGGCCGCACCGTGCCGACCACTGCTGTTCAGTGTTATATGCTTGCTCATACGGGTCGTTGCAAGCACCACGAGTCTGCAAATATGAAAAGGGAGCATAATTTTTTTTTATTTGCAGATCTTTAGAGCGCTGTCATCGCTACAGAATACTGTCTGCTCGTTCACAAGAACTTTCCATAACTGCAAGAATGTCCTTTAAACCTAATGTAAATGAGTGGCCGTGACAGTACCCTTGGCAGCCTTCACGACAGAAGGCGGTCAGGGCCTGCTGCTCAGCTTTCCGAAATCAACGGAGTGGTGCAAACGACTCCGGCCCACCGGCGTACCTTATTTCGTGCACCTACTCCCGCCGCCTCCTATTTGTCCAAGATGATGTTTCCCCTTACCCCTTTTCCACTGCAATGTATAACGAGCCACATTTGATCTTCCGGTTAACGTTGCTTCCTGAATTACGCCAGGAGCAGCTCCTCAACGGAGACTTTATGCGTGGCGCGATTCGTTGCTACTGAGCCACGTGAGGTTCAGCGCGCGGAGCGTGTCGCCCAGTCTGCCGATCGTGTAAATCCAGTAAGAAGAGATTAAATTTACTGTTTGTCGGCAATCTTCACTTCCACAGCGCAATCAGCGAGTACTCAACCGGCTGTCTCTAAACAGACGTTACGAGGCTGTGTTGCGCACTGCAGCCATGCGACACAAAACCCCATCAAATTATTATTTTCGTCAAATTTAGCTAAGGGTTAAATAATTCCAGTTACTCAAAATTCATCCCGCTACGGCTTCAACAGAATTCATGCGTGCGCTTGCATAACAGCGTTCTTCAAAGCTGGCTTCTCTGCAATAAGCAAGCTTATGGGGAGAAGCCTGTTTCACAAGTTATTTTTTTGTCTTGCCGGCCTGCACATTGGAAACATGGGGGTGTTGTGTATGTGTATGTATGAGTGCGTGTGTGTGTGTGTGTGTGTGTGTGTGTGTGTGCGTGTGCGTGTGCGTGTGCGTGTGTGTGTGTGTGTGTGTGTGTGTGTGTGTGTGTGTGTGTTTTGATTTTTGATCTGCAGGTTAACCAATAAATTGAGCAATTGAGCTTTTATGCGTACAGGAAGCACGTACTCGAAAATGTGAACCAAATGAATTCAATTCTGGGGTTTTACGTGCCAGGACGGCGATCTGATTACGAGGCACGCCGTAGTGGGGTACTCTGGATTAGCTTGGAGCAATTGGGGTTCCCTCCGTAGGAATCAGGCCGCTGCGGCCGTGGTTCAACCCCCGACCTCGATTTCAGCAATGCAACGCCATAGCTACGGAGTTACCGCGGCGGGTGTACATTAACGACCATCGTCGGCGGTGGGAAAGGAACTGCCGAAGGCGTGACCTTGTTTTGTTCGGCGAGGCGTGGCTTCCTAAATACGTCTCCCCGAGTTCAATGGCGCGTGGACAAGCGTCTTCATTTGATGATTGCACAGCGCGTGCTGCTTCTTTGGCGCATATATCCTGGGCGTTCCGATAAAAATGGTTTCTATCCTAGCATTCGGAGCTTTGCCGTTGCTTGCATACGTGGTTGCAACGACGCTGTTTTGCTCGCTGAGGTTCTTCGGGTCCCGCGGTGACTCGTGGTTGTGATTACGCACGCCCAGGTCCACCGGGAAAGACGCGTGTCGGCAGGTGTGACCGTTTCTGCGGAAATGTACCGGAGGCTATGGTTGGCGCCGAGGCTAACCTGCTTTGTTCGCTGGGGCTCCCGCGAGAAGTGATACGTGCTTGAGCGATTTCGTTTCAGGTCTGCGGTCCCGCGTCCCACGATTTGAAGTGGCGCAGTGAAAGCTTGAAGAATACCATGGGAATCTATAACCACACGCTATTTTACTTGCGATTGTTTTCGCAATGGTTCGTGAAGCGCCATTTTTGAATATTTTTGCTTGTCACGAGTGCCTCAAAGATGTCTATGAACGAGAAGAAAAGGGATTATTTGAGGGGCCCGATTTTTATTAATCACATCATGAGAAGCCAACAAACAAAGACAAAGGACAACATCGGGGAAATTACTTGTACCTACTAATTGAATTAAAGAAATGATCAGTTAATGCCAGTGAAGGTAGATGAAAAAACAACTTGCCGCAGGTGGGGAACGGCCCCACGTTTTCGCATTACGCGTGCGATGCTCTAACCAATTGAGGTACCGCGGCGCCGTTCTTCCATCCACTTTCCCCAAAAAAGATCACGTACTCGTGACGCCTGCGGCAGAAAGGAAGTTCCACATCCGCCGCCAAGGTTTGCAAGTGGTGGCACAGGCTAACACTCCCAAGGTTAGTTCTAATGGCAAAAAATGTCCAGGTACACCTGGACTTGATATCACAAGTCCTTGCGGAATCGCGGAATGCGATTATTCATGTAAAGTAGGGAAGTAGGAATTACAAGAGACGTATAATTACAAAGGAGGTCCCCGAGTTATGTAGTAGAAATTGAATTGGGAACTCCCGTGCATTATGACGAGAAGTGTTTAAATAAAACAACAATTACAACACCTGAAACTTGTATAAGATCCTATTTGAATGTAATGTAAAAAATGATCAATAAAGAACGTACGGCGGCGAATAGATCGTTAGTAACGAAAGAAAACCTCAAAGATAAAACATTTCAATGACCCCCTCACCCCCCCCCCCAAAAAAAAAATATCCACGCAAAAAATGCAGGAAAGGAAAATAATAATTATAGACACGACGAATCAAGGGTACCACGCGATAACAGGGGAATAAGTGAGTGTTTTATTTAAAAAGGGAGAAAAAAATTATATCCAAAATTATAGGCCTGTATCCATATTGCCTATCTTTTTCTAAGGGCTTGGAAAAAATCTTGCATCGCCAATTTAATAATTTTTTCGAGAAGAACAATATAACATCACCTGCCCAATTCAGCTACAGAAAGCTTAAATCCACCGAATATGCACTGTTGGAACAAAAGGAATTCATCTTATGCCAGTTTGAAGAAAGAAGACTTGTGCTTGGCGTCTATGCGGATGTTAGCAAAGCATTTGATAATATTCACTATTTAACATTGATTGAAAAACTTGATAGCTATG
Organism: Dermacentor andersoni; assembly: GCF_023375885.2. Classification (NCBI taxonomy): domain Eukaryota; kingdom Metazoa; phylum Arthropoda; class Arachnida; order Ixodida; family Ixodidae; genus Dermacentor; species Dermacentor andersoni. The sequence goes on from NC_092816.1 coordinate 55,643,731, forward strand.
GCATTCGAGGTCATTGTTTAGCACTAATTAAATCTTACCTAGCAAGCATGCAGACGGCAATTTGTTCAGATAGCATTGCTCAAGTATGAAGCCTATTTCAAAAGGAGTTCCGCAGGGAAGTGTTTTGGGGCCCCTTCTATTCAACGCCTATATCGATGATGTAACGAATATTTACCTTAGCGCGAAATATGTCCTGTATGCTGATAACGCCAGTATATTTGCTTCAGAAACAAACTGTACAGATATAGAGTATGAAACGAATCTCATGCTCTCTAAGCTGAGGGAACTGGTCAATAATGAACCAATTAGAAATAAATACAAAAAAACCAAGGCTGTGCTCTTTAGGTCTAAAAATAAGCCAGTGAATTCAAATATTAACATTATGTACGGGGAAAAAAACGATTGAAATGGTTACTAGTAACTCGGCGTAACGTTTTCGAGTAATATGCTTTGGCACGAACATATTGACGCAGTCACAATCCAGTTATCTAGAGTCATTGGTATGACGTGGAAATCGAAATCACTGTTGCCGTTTAAAGTTAAACTTTTCATTTATAACTCGCTTTTTTATTCGTACCTCTATTATTGCTTATTGGTGTAGGGTACAACTACTCTTGTTAAGTTGCATAAATTACTTGGCTTGCAAAAGAAGTTTGTTCGGCTGCTCTTTAATGTCTCCTACAACTCCCATACTATAAACTTATTTCAGGAAGCCAACTTAATTTGTGTTAAAGCTATACCAGTACAAATTAACAACTGCATTTAGGCGGGAAGTAAAACTGAACTGCTCCTTTCTACGAGAACTTTGTAACCTTGAACTCAATGACAAATTTTGTGTTACCCGTCATAAAGAGATATGGCGGGTGGTCACACCCAGAACAAGTTATTTAAGGGAAAAGCTGTCATACACAATGCCAATGCTTCTAAATAAATATAATAATCTAGGCGTTGATGTCATGCAAATAACGGCCCAACAACTGAGAGACTTGTATGTGCAGGATTTTTAAATTACTAGTTAAGTGTACATCCGCTCGGCTAGTATGTATATAAAATGTGTATGTATGCTTCTGTATATGTGTGTGTGTGTGTGTGTGTGTCTGTGTGCGTATATATATATATATATATATATATATATATATATATATATATATATATATATATATATATATATATATATATATATAATGTTTCGCGGCGTCTTCTTATTTTATTTGTATTCACCAGGAGAACCACACAAGCTACCCTACGTATACTTTATCTAGTCACCAGTGGCTGTGTATGGGTATGGGTGTGCATGTGTATATGAGGGTATGTGGGTTCATGAGAATGTATGTATGTATAATGCATATGTGTTTGCATGTATGTTGTTGCCGAACATTCTGTAGGGGGGAGGGGGCTGGAGGTCTCGCCAAGCTGCCTCTACTGGAGCAGCTTATACTTGCAGCCTCCTCCATCAAACAGATGGAAATAAAGTTATTCTATTCAATTCTAATACAATGGTATATAAGGCTAAAGATTAGTTGTAGGTAGTCGCAGTTTCTTGTGATAGTTTTAGTTCCTTTAGGCTGTCAAAATTATTTTTAACTTTTTTAACTCCACGAAAATTATGTAATTATATACCACCGCGTACCCGGCCTTGGGTAGGTGTAAATCTCTCCAGATATTTATTTATTTGGTTAATTAGTTAGCAAGTCAGTCAGTCAGTCGGTCGGTCGGTCGGTCGGTCGGTTAGTTAGTTAGTTAGTTAGTTAGTTAGTTCACTTCCTAATTTTGTTTTAAGTCAATTTGAAGAGCGGCAACATAAACACTTAGTAGCACCAAAACGGCGTGACATAGAGGCAGCACCACGAGGCACCAAGGAAATGGTTTATGGCTCGAAAATCACCAGCATACGTGCTGCTGGTGCATAGCTACTGCATGCATAACTGATTCTGCATATGCGTGGCTAATACGGAAAACACGCATGGCTAATACGGAAAACAAAAAGTTCAGGATTATAAGAACGCTTTCGGATAACAACGAAGAACACTTCAGAATAAAAAGAACGAAAGAAAATTCAGAGCCCTTCCACTATGTGAAGATGGAAGTACAGCGAAGCTGTTTAGCGTACGACACAAGAGGTGACCCAGAATACTGAACAAAGGTACGAACATATTTATTTTCATAATCTGTGGTCGTCGTGGATATATAGGTACGCACACATGTTCGCGTATCTCCTCTGTTATTAAATGTGCCGGCCAGATAAGACAACGAGCGGCTCATACCCCCTTAAGCAATGGCTCATACCCCCGTAAAGGCGGTCTCCCCATTACGACGACAGAAATGAAATTCTATGCTGGAATGATCAGCGACAATGGAGCCAGCTGTCCAAGACGACGACGCTCGAGCCATTGTTGATGATGATAGTTTTTTTTTTTTTTTTGCACAACGGAGCTAGCTGTGGAAGAAAACGACGAACGCGCGATCAGGGGCACTGTCGCTTTTTCGCGGTTGGCGTTGAGAATTTTTTTTTAACAGTACTTTTTGAAAAAGTTGTACAAAACAATTTTCTCAAAAAGCATCCGTTCTTAACCCTTGTGCCTAGGACCTCTTTGGGTCCCACGTGTGACAAGGGTAGTTCAAGGGCGCGTTACAGGTGCCCGAGCCCACAGGGATATATGTGCCGTTGTGTTTGGACCCTTTCTACACTATCACCAGGATCGGCCCACGTGTTGATTTCTTTTTATCAACAGCTCGGAAGCTTTTTTTCTTTTCTCCAGATCCTAGCCATAGACAGCTTCGCTGTAATGAAATCAAGAGTTCGACGAAAACTCGTCTGGTCGGGATTGCTCATAGTCAAGGGCAAAACGGACGCCCACCAAAAACATTAAAAGAAAAGAAACCAAGACGTCTCGCTCCCACACGGGGGTCTTGTTTACAGCTTCGCTGTAAAAAAAAAAAAAAAAAAAAAAAAAAAAAAAAAAAGTGATAGGAAAGGGAACATCTACACCGCGGGAACGGCAAAAGGCGTTTCAGCGCATTGGAAAATGCAGAATCACTTGGAAGTTACAGCAGCAGAGTCTGGCCGTACCATACCGACCTGCGAGCTTAACTTCGGCAGCGACGTGTAATCAGGCGCGCAGAAACTCCGGAGAGCTGAGCACCACCGATGCGTGATGGGCGACAGTTGGGCGGGCTATGTGGGGAGGGCGGGCCGTCCCGCGTAGTGCGTAAACACCGCGGCCGAACGCGCGTACACTCTTCTTGTTAGCACAACTTGCAATTTCGAGCATTCGCGGGCAGCTGTCCACGCAGTGGACGCCACAGAACGAGGCTGAAAGCACGCCCACCAGTGTGCGCACACGCATAGTGCTTGGACATTCCGTCCGAAATTTCGAGCACATCCGCGCACGCTTGCGTACGTTCGTATTCACGTACGCATCAATGCATAAACGTGTTCGCGCATGTGTGAACGCTCGTTCACTTTTTTTTCAGGAAAAAAACAACTAATTAGTATTCGAGCGCTCGTATAGCAGAATACATTTGAAATGAGGGCCTGTCAAAGTAAATTTTTCCGTATAGTAAATACATCTGCCTCCTGCAGGCCACACTGGTGATTGTGTCTGCAGTTAAAAGAGCACGGAACTGGTTCTCTGTGTGTTATGGCCGCCCTTCCTATAGCTCAACCAGGCTTTATTAAAGTTCAGTGGACAAACACTACATTCGTCCGGAGGACGTCCTTTAGTTAACAGAAACTGTCTCATGGACAGTCTATAAGAAAGTTATATTAAAGTGTTCCAGAGGACATGCCACGCACTTTGCCTATTGTCCATGCACAAACACTTCGTCCGACTGCCTCTCCCCACCGGCATACAGACAAACCTTAGTGCAGACTGGTTTTTGACCAGGCAGCTCTATCAGTCAGATTAAGTCTTAACTTTAACGTGTTCAACTTTAACGCGTTAAGTGTTATCATTCCGCGACTTCTTACTACTGTGCGATGAATGTGTTACATATACGTGTTTCAATGTTCATTAAAAAGAAATTGTGTACCTATTTGGCTGTCGTCATGCTGAAACATACCACAGTTTATATTCTTAATCGTTTAACTATTTCTGTTCCCATGCATTCTGAGGATGTAGCAGTATCGTAAATGAATGACGTTATTGGCGGTGCGCAAGTCTCAGTTAACTCTCCTCATAACGCGGAAGGTATATGAATCGGTATGATATTGTTCATTTTGTTATTCGAGTTCGTCAGAATTTAGAAAACACGTTTTTTTTTGTTTTTTTTTTCTCGTGTGGACGTGAAAGACCCAGACTCGGAGTCGTTGCATCTATGCTATGTCTTCGGTGGCAGCCAGTCTCCTTTCGAATTTATATACGCCCCAGCTGTCAGCGTCACATATAACCTAATCACTGGTTGCTGCATTCACGCATCTTCAGTTAACCATGGCACACAGGCTCTTGAGAAACCTGTGTGTACAGGTCAATGCCGAAGCGTTAACGCTTGATCCCAGCTATGATTCCCCGGAAATATAGTCATCGACGATTTATTTACATATAAGCAGAAAACTTCGTGTGTGCATGCATGCAAAAAAGTCAGCGGGAGATGATCGAGATGAAATTTCTTGCCAGGCGTATCTCACTCAAATTAGACCTCCGAAGCATGTTTTGTTTCTGGTCGAGTAGCGCACGTTGACGCGTGAATCTGGCGCACCCGCGAGCGAACTATTAGAGAGTTTTACATTAGGGGACGCAAGCGGCTTTCGTTCGCAAGAACTAGGGGCGATGGTACTGCGCATGCGCAGACCATGACGTAGCGGTCTGCGCATGCGCAGTACCGTCCCCTCTAGTTCTTGCGTACGCAAGCCGCTTGCGTCCCCTAATGTAAAACTCTCTGTTGGCAATCGGAGGTCCGGTGGCCTTTTTATAGACTCCCGTCAAGGACTCCGCGTCCATAGCATATAGCACAGCACGCGACACGGACCACCGTGTACCTATATTTAGCGTCTCCCGAGTTCTGTGACGCGAGACCGCGGCAGCGGAAGTCGTAGAATACTTAATAAGCCTCGTTCCCCTTCGATGCTCCAGGACTATGCCCTAACATAAAGCACGCACTTACAGCACGCAGAAAGGAACACGTCATCACGCTCCGCTGGATACCCGTTCGTCGCGACTTTGTTGCAACAACAAGCTTGACCCTCGACGTCGAGTACAGTGGGACGTTCAAAATGATGTGTCGTTCCCTCATGCACGGCTTCTTAAAACCAAACACGCATTTCTCTAAGTGGACATAGAAATTGCAATTAAGCACATTTGAAGCATTTTGCGGTGCACTTAACTGTTCTTTACAGCCTGCTGTCGCATGAACTCGCGGGCGAATCACTGTTTTCTTGCGGACGTGGAAAGGTGTGTCACTAGCCTGGCGTGGCGTGAACACTGACGTCGAACAGCGCTCGGAACTTCACTGCGAGCAAAGAGCGCGGTCTCACTACATGTTTCAGCGCAGCACGACTGGTGCGTGCCATTCTATAACCTGCTGGGCGTAGAACAAAGTATACGAGTACATCACACGTGTATGTATAGCACACTGTGCGCTACTATAGCTATCATCATCGTCATCCGAACTTTTTTTCGCTCCTTCCCCCTTCTCCCTATACCTAGAGTAGCAGGCCAGGGACAAAGTTCCTCCGGCCGAACTCTGCTTGTACAAAAAAAAAAAAAAAAAAAGTGCATCAAGGAGCAGAGACGGCGAGCGCCAACCGAGCGTGGTGAACAAACAAAGTACAGATGTTAAGAGGAACACTATATGACTAAAGAGAGCTAAATTTTCAGTCGTAAATTGCGCTTCTGCACTAGTAAAGTGGCCGTCCTTACCGTCCGAGCAGGCTGGATAAGCCAGAGAAATCGTAAAAACGAAAGACTGGTGTGGTGATCGATACCGCTTTGAAGTTCCCACATGCCCCACTGATGCTCGACGCGTGACGTCGTGGATAGGAGTTTTGACTGATTCTACTCGGGTATGTAGTTAACTGCTTATCGGTGAATGACTGCATCGCATTCTAAATGAACTATGAAATCTAGGGTATGACGAAAACTCGTCTGGCGAGGAAATAACATGGCTAATTAAACGTACACTCTAAATGAACTATGAAGGCTAACTTGGTAAGTTGCGATAACCTTTCGTGCGCCCAAATGGTCTACGAGAAAATGCTTTGAAATCTGTCACGTCATGTTTGTCGTACACCGTCGCTAAGATTTGGCGCGAAGCTCAGAAAATGGAAGTTTGGCGCTCATTCCTCTTTTAGTAGTAATACACCTCCTACCGTTGCATGAATGAAAATACAGTTATATGGGAGTCGGTCGGAGTCCTGCTGAAGAGACGTGCATGCAAGTGGCGTAGACATTATCTTTTTTCGGAGGGGGGGTGGGAGGGGGCGGCTGGGTAGGACGCATGCTAACACATAAATATTGCAGGGGAAGGGGGAGCAAGTTCCCGGGTAAAGCACTTTAGTTCACGGTGTTTCCCCTCACCATCCCCCTCACCCGGCCACGCCATTGGCATACACTGGGGTAGGGTGGCTAGAATGTCATTCTAGCCACCATAAGTGGGACAAATGCTAGCGGCGCCTAGTGCCAGGGGTGCTGTTCCATAGGTTTCATCACGGTGACACTTCAGAGATCGAAAACGTGCTTCCCATATGTTAGTAGAGTAAGGGTCCGTGCTGTAAATGATCAACAACATATGCGCCTTGCGGGAGACACGACTCCGCACGAAGGTTGTCGTGCGGCTTCTCCAGCAAATCCAACGCAACACTTTCGTACAGTTTCTCTAGCGAAACATGATAGACAAGTTTTTGTTGCAGTAGTTTCACTGTTCCCACATTGATTTGAACGCTTCCCGCAATTTGGCTATGATCTCGCGCAATTTTTATACCGGCATTCTTGTTTGCTAATGTCGCCCTGCTGCATCCTTGTGGTGCCACATACTGTCGTCTAGTTGGTTGGTATGCCTCTATATTTGTGTTTAACCTTACAAAAATGCCAGGTTTTCAATGGTACCTCCGTAAGCTCGAGCTAAACTAAAATAACTGTAGAGATAACCAACAGCCAATTCAAATGTGCCGCTTCGTGACTTGACTGACATGTGGCGTCCTCTAGTGCTTATTGATAGAGGCCAGGCAGCGCTCACGTTTGGCGTCAAGATGGCGGACGAAGAGGAAGGCAAAGGATATCGGTGGGAGACCGAATATGAGAGAACTTGGTGAGTAAATTTTTCTGCCTTCTTATGTTTCATGTGGGAGAAGCGTTTTTGTCGCTGCGCACACATCAGACTCTAATACGAGTGTCTTGTCTTGGGATAATACTGCGAAAAAACTAAAAGCCGGTTCACGTGAGTGCCGGTGCGCATGTTTCATTGCGACTTCCTACATCTCTGCAAATTATTTTCTACATCTCACTTAGACGCACGCTCATGACGTTCTTTTTTTCAGTAAGAGAACGTGTAAGACATATTTCTCGCTAGACAATAATAGTGAAGTTAACACTAGCGTTGTTTTTCTTTAGAAAGTTGCCGGCAAGTGTCTCGCGCGCGCGGTCGCGTGCAGTTTAACATACGCTTTGTGAACCGAAAGCCGGTTCATTTAAATTTCTTCTCGGACCGGCGAAATAGTGAGCGTTGAATATTCTGCCCTTACCTTTACTTAGTATGATGCGTTGATGTATTCTCTGCTGCCATTTGCAAATATATTAGCACCATCGCTCTGTTTATTAATATTTCCTGGCTGCCTGTTCACTTCAAACATCTAAAAGAATACACGACTTTCACGATTTGGCCGCACTGTGCTCTCTATTCCCTTAAAGAGAAGGAAAGAAAAAAGTTTCATTTGTTGGTCACTATTCTGATGGTTTCATATCATTTCTCATGCGCGCATCTTCCGTGGTTATGTTTATGTGAAACCGAACTTTAACAGACAAAAACAAACCTCAATGCAGATTCTTCTAATTCCTTGCCGGTAGTTATAGGGCACATCGCGAAGAAGAGAAGAAAAAACAAGCCCCTGTGAAGTTGCCCTTTTTAACTTTGTTTATGTGTGTAACATGTTTATGTTTAACATCTTTTAGCAAGACAAAGTAATTTTTCTTGTGTTTAGTCCTCTGCCCTATGTAACCTTTACAAGAGTTCACTGGCTGTGTTGCAACTGAGCGCTCATTCTGCTGTATCCATATGTGTTTCTCTTGGTTATGAATAAATTTCATGACGGAACATACGTGTATGCAAAGTTTTATTGTTGCCTGCTGCAAACATAAGCGTTAGTAACTTGAAGTACTTACTGGGCTCATTTGCAACGTGCATACCGTAATTTAATTTTGTATGCCACATTAGCAGACTAACCTGCTTACGTGACAATCGAACTGAGTATAATTAAACATCAGGAGTGTCTTTCATTGCACTTCTGACAGAGTATTTTTGTGATGTGTCGTGTTATTAGCTTTGCCGTTTGCGTTTCTTTCATTTGACAAGTCTGAAGCCTGTGTTAACATCGAGAATGCTGTCTATGCACTGCAGGGAAGCCATTCAGGAGGATGAGTCTGGCCTCCTGCAGCCCAGCGTGCTGGACTTTGTCCACAGGGCCAAGCGCAAACAGATGCTGGCCAAGAAAAATGTTCGACTCGGGATGGTCAGTCTTGTGCCTAAGCGCCTGCCAAGTGCCTAGTATCGTATATGCTTCTGGCTTCTAGGTGTTGGTCGGCCTGCATGTGATGCTACCAACTTGTGTACACATTATGTGCATAATAGTGCATAAAATTTAAGGCCAACCAGCTGGCCCTTGCTTTTTCCTGTGATTGGGTGATACACTATTATTAGGAATGAATTCAATGAGAGGTGTTCATGCTCTTTAGGCTAGCTCACGTCTTTTACTACGTTCTGGCAGTCGACATATTGCATTTGTCCAGTACATGCTTCTGAGATGGTGGTAGAATGGTCAACTCATGTTCATATTATGTGACTCCTTTTGCCAAAAAGAGGCTGAGCAGCTGTAGCCGGCAATGGGCTAGCTGGTCCATACATATTTTGGCATGGGTGTGTCCGGTTATTAGGAATGAACTGCATGAAAAGTGTTACTACCTGCAAGGCTAGTTCACATTATTCATTACATGCAATATTGCAGCTGATATAGCTATAAATCAAAGTTGTGGTTCCTGTTATTGACAAGCTTTCAATTTTCGATGTGTTGTTCAGTTTGTGCACTCGTGCCCAGAGCCAGCAATTGATCAGAGTTTTGTAAACATCCAGGCGATGTTCTGGTTGAAATGAACCAAGCACCAACCGTGTATAATTTTGTCATCTGAACTTTGCCCTGCAGTTGCCACTTGCTATCGCAATTATAGGGTCAGAGGAATGCTTGCTGAAAGCGTTTCCTAGCATATGTTGTTGCACTTTGCATGCACTGCCTGTGTCAAATGTTTACAGGACATGACACCTGAGAAAGAGCTGTATATGCAACCTGTGCACTCGCCCTGCTATTTGGATTTGGAGTGTGTACTAGTATATCTTCCAAGGAATCCACACTTAGGCAAGATCTTTTTAGATCCTTTGTTCACCACCGTGGACAACTGCTTTCATCGTTTTCATAGTTAAACCAGGAATGATGAGCTAGAATAATCCGGTGTAACATATGCTAGATGCAAGTGACACAATATGTCAAGAGTGTAATAATTTTGTAGCCGCTGGTTTTCGAGAACATTGAAACTTTGTGTGTGAGGTGTACTAGTGGCATCACCACCGATAACTAAGAATGCACGTGTTGTGCATTTCAAATGCCACCAGATGATGCGGCAATTCAGGATGAAAAGTGAAAGCGTGGAACCTGACGTTTAACCTGTGTCTATGGTTTTAGGAAAGCACAAGATGCTTTTATTTGAATGAACTGGAGAAATTGACTCTCTATTCACATATATAGAGGTGCTGATGCGAGCATGCTGTTCAGAAATTAAACTTTTTCGTGGAATGCTAGCCCCGTAAACATTTGCCATTGTCTGTACCTCGGAGTGCACAGTGCCGGCAGGCAATAATTATGTGTGTCTTTTCTTTCTCATTTGCAGATGAGACACTTGTACGTTGTTGTAGACTTCTCTGAATCCATGTCTGAACCGGATCTAAAGCCTACACGCCTCATCAGCACACTGAAGGTAGTGCTTTCTTATCAGAGTCCCTAAATAACATTTCTCACAAAAGCTGAATGCTGAAAATGTTTCCACTGCCTCTGGTGATTCTTATCAACTGCCAGTGACGTTTATTGTGATTCCTTTAATGGTTCTTCTCGAGTTATGTCTGAGAAGTGATTCATACCTGCTTCCACCTGCTGTGTTTTTCTTAAGGCAGTTCAGTATTGTAACATTACAATGGAATTGTAAAAACATTTTAGCGACACTGCACTGTTCTCAGTTTTCGAAATTTATATGTCTCACATCTAAAAATAAGTTCAGGGGCTTTATGTACCAAAACGACAATCTCAAAATGACAATCTGATGATGAGACACGCTGTAAAGGAGCGGCTTCAGATTAATCTTTACCACCTGGGGTTCTTTAATATGCCCCTAAATCTAAGTGCACAAGCATTATTGCATTCTGGCCCCATCAAAATACGGCCACTGCAGCTGGGATGGACCTTGCGGCCTCGGGCTCAGCACTGCAGTGTCATAACAACTGGGCATATTCTTCACATCTCATTGATATTGATAACAGATGGGATTTGTCGTACCCTAAATAGCCACTTCGGTGTACACGGAGTGGTGGTGCATGTCACTGCTTAGCAAAAGCTATACAAAGATCTTACCATGTACACTTTCATACTGCCTTGCTTTTAACGGTTGGCCACTTCTGCTTGACTGCTCAATTTTGCCCGGTTGTGTTAACCTGCGGTGTAACACATGCCATAGTTGCGGTTTCCAAATGAATTTTGGCTGCTTGGTTATTCCAGGTTGCCAGAAATTATTTTGAAGATGTTCGTTTTGGCGCCTGTCATATTCTACCAGATTAATAGGGATCAAGCAACATGTCACCACTGTTTAAACATTCCCAAATAGCTGCACGTGCAAGAGCATCTTTAGTGCCTTGTAAGTTATTTCTGGTCCACTTCACTTCTAATCACCCTTTCTTTTTATACTTTTTCAAAGTCAACTCCATATCTGCTTTAAAGCAGCCCTAAACCACACCTCAGGATTGGTCAGAAAACACACTTCGCGGATAGTCCATGCAACTATGAACATCTCAGCCAAATTTTACAGCTGTGCACGGGGCATAGAGTTCACAAGCGGAGTGCTATGTTTTGCTCTCTCCAAATTCCCTCTTTTCAAACAGAGGCCGGCTGCTCACCTTTTTTGAGGCTACTGGCAGCTGTCATGCGTCATTATGGAACATATTCCTATAAGAGCTGCCATTTGCTGATAGTCAACATAAAGCAAGCCAGATGTTTGGATCAGTGTGCTTCTTCCTTGTCTTACTCCATACAGATTAATTGATGCAATTAACTAAACAGGCTCAGGTAATCAAAAATCGTTGTTTTGGATTTTGAATAAGAATTGCACACTTACGGGAAAAACTGCTGCCGTCTGCTGATGCTGGGCTGCCCCCACCTATGTAGGATAGAAACGTGATGCCATAGGAGGGGCCCCGCCCCGCTACTTTTGGAACGGAGGATGTTGATGGGGAATGGGAAAGGTAAACACTTTGCTCATGATATGTCTGCTCATACTGGGCATTTTTAAAAGATAGTCTTGGTAATATATTCCGAGGAAGCACTTCACTCATTTCAAAGCATTCTTGAGGCTTCAAAGAAAGGGCCCCTTTAATACACTGGACAGGCAGTTGCGTTTATCCTGCTGGCTTTTGTTAAGGCGTTTATGTATGCAATATTTAGCTTGCTAATGTACTTTCATTATTCTGTTTATTCCCTACTCCACTGAAGTGGAGCTTCTGTCCACTCCTGCTACCAAAATGTGGTACACACGAAAGAGCTCCCAAACAGCAGAAAAAAAGTGGGTTTCTAAATACGTTCAATGACGCATTAACTGGGGTTATGGTGTGACATAATTTGGTTTAGTGCACTGGTATTTTGGGCAAAAGACAACAAAATCAACAAGGGCGTTTGCACTTGTTTGTCCTTATCCTTTTCATTGTACTTTGGGTGAAATACTAGCGCACTAAACCAATCGTTGCGTACTACATACTGACACGTATACATTGTTTATCTTTTTCGGTGACCGTTTTTCACCATCTAACCACTGTTACAAGTTTGCCGCTTGGTGCAAGATGCGCCTTCTTGTATAGGAACTTCCTTGAATGTTGTTGCCAATTATATATGAAAGAATCTTGTTTAATCAGATCATGTGTTTGAAGCGAATAGTGGTTAACATTCTGACACATACACTGCACCAGTGATTGCGCTGGAATATACAGGAAGCCATGTACAAATAGTTGATGCACTTGAACCGAAGACCAGGTTTCAATGGCTGAGTGCTGGGCTCTTTGATTCTGCTTTAAGTGTTTAACTGGACACAAGATTGCCCAATAAGGAGTTTGGTTTGTGACTCACCATCTTGGCTCTGCCTTGTTCTTCACCATCACCACAATGTGTCAATAAGTTGCAATTTCAAAAAAAAAAAAAAATGCATTGCCGCTTTCTTTGCAGATGCTGGAGCTGTTTGTGGAGGAGTTCTTTGACCAGAATCCCATTAGTAATGTTGGTGTCATTTCAACATGTAACAAGAGGGCACAGAAGCTTTGTGAATTGGCAGGTTAGTCTGTTTTTTTCTTTTTTTTTCAATATATGGCTGGGCCTTCGTCAGAACCTATTGCTGCTGTTGTACCTTGTTTTTTTTTTTGTATGATCCATAAATAACGGTAATTGAAGCTTTGTTTTAAATTTTTTTTGTTAATGGAGAGTTTATTATGACTTTAAATTGTTTCAGAGTTAGGTACTTGCTTTTGGAATGGTATGTATGAGTGTAATAAATGCTTTATTTCTTTCTCTTGTAAGATGCTGTTATTGAAAAAAAAAATTCCTTAATGCTGTAGCAGGTAAACATTGCTGTTAAATGTTTTGTGGGAGCAGTTGTACTGATATATGTATTGGGCATGGTGCATGCATAACATTTTATTATGCATGCAAGTGCCTGTTGAGGGCTAATTAACCCTTTCAGGCACTATGTACACGGGGGAGGAGGAGGAGTCGATTTGAATGAAGAGAAAGGAGGAGTGGTTGGTCTGGAGAGCGTGTCTAGCCTGCTACTCCTAACTGGGGAAAGGGGAAGTGGGAATATAGGGAAAGGTAGGTGGCAGGTGACCATGTTATGGTACAGTGAGATACTATATACACGTTGTCCAATACGGGCATGCGCACTGTAGACACAATGCACGCAAGAGTAACCTTGCCCACACAACAAGTTATCCCGTAAAGACATTTCCCACTGTCTGCACGTCTCACAGGTTCTAGAGGCGATCGTCTAAACCGCTCTCACGTAGAAAGCACAAGAGTGACTTTATGGCTTATTGGGCATAGTCAACTCTTCTCCACGCACCTAAAATCTTTTCTTCCGAAAAGGGGCGGGAGTCCAAGCAGTCTACACTAATACACAGCAATAACAAACAGCACAGCAAACAAAACCTACACTACACAGCAATAACAAAACCAAAACTTCTAGCCCAAATTTCTGACTGAAATTTTTGTTCTTATCCGCATATAGTACAAAGCGAAAATTTTGGACGGTAATAATAGGAAAAAAAAACTCGTATTATATGTGGGTTTTTACGGTAAGCAATGTAGGATAACACGAAATGCTTCAGCCCCGCAAGCGGCATTTTCGACTTCTTCGTTATTCAGGGGATTGAGAGTCTCACCATTGGCTTTGCCATCGTCTAGAGTGGAACTTCTGGTATGTCTTGCGGTTCGAAATCCGACAGCAATAAGTCTTGCTGCGACAATACGGCTTCTGAGTAGGGGGCGACAATCCGTGTGCTTGTGATGTTCGTGAGTGGATGATTCCTGTGTCTAGTCAGTAGCCTTAGATGCACTCGCAATGGCTCATGTTGCAGATAAACTCGAGCTGGGCAAGCACGTGCCTCTGCTATACTGCCCCAAGCAGACGCACATCGTGGTAGTCCTAGGCAAATTCTCAGTGTGTGAGCCTTTTAAGTGTGCGCGCACAGCAGTTGTACTAACCTGAGAAAGTACAGGCGCACTGTAGTGGAAGTAGCCAACAAAAAGTGCCTGTTAGAGCTGCAGAAGAGATGATTTGGATGGCCCTCACGATTTTTCAGACATATGTCGAATGATTTGAGTAAAGCTGTCCAGCTTTTTCTTAATGCAGACAGAGATGTGCTTCGACCAAGATAAGTCACGGTCGATGATGACTCCGAGAAACTTGTAGTGGGTTACCGAAGGTATAATCTTCCCGTCAATCATAACAGGGTAGCGGGCCATTGACCTCCGTGTAAATGTTATGGTTACACTTTTTGTCGATGACAGCCGCAGTCCTAGACTTTTTAGGTATGTCGACGTTATCGACACTGCACGCTGCAGCTTCGTTTGCACTTACAAACGCGTTAAGCTCATGGTCCATATACACATGTCATCTGCACACACAGAGATCGAGACTGCGCCTACAAGTTCTTTGACGAGTCCAACAGGAATGACATTAAATAAAGTTGGCCTCAGTACACCTCCTTGAGGCATCCCACGATAGACGGGATGCTTCCTTGTTTCACCGTTTAGAGTTGTCATAAATATCGTTCTCTCTTGAAGATAGCTGGCTATCCACTGATGCATACGGCCACCGATGCCATGTTCTTCAAGGGCATTTAAAATTATGTACACTATTGTGCACACCAATATAGTGCATCAACAGCAAAAGCATTGATGAAAGTAACTAAATTTAAAATCTGTCGCATACATCTTGAAACACCTATTATTGTCATTGTGCTGCATTTTTGTAGAACATGTGCAAAATGTTTTAACAAAATGAGTGGGAAGGTAGGTGGTTGGGTGTTTTTACTTGGTGTCGTTACGTTGTACGTATGTAACGGGTGTACTTCTTTCATTGTTTTTCACAATCATGCACCAGACATAATTTTCGAGTGGCTGGATGAGTGCTTTTCAAGCTTTTCCAAACACAAAATATTTGCTGTTCCTGTAGTGAGTTTTCACGGGGAGTCCACATTGTGTAACCTTGACAAAACTCGCTAAACAATTGAAAATTCTTAACCATTTCTGCTGCTGTACGATTTCTATGATTCTGAAGATAAATGCGGTGAAAGTAAGTTTTAAATCAACAGGATAAAATGGCGTCTGAAAGGGTCAAGTTAACTTGAGCTGCAAGGTTTCCAACCTGCTTCAGGGAAGCCTTCTTTCAGTGAATGCACATTGTAGATGTGCCAAGCATTGCACAGTAAGAGTTGTTGCTGTTATCATAGCTGTTAAGATTTGTTACACCAGTGTTTGATGCCTTGTGCTGGCAGCAGTCCAGTGCTTCTGAATGCAGTGGCCCGTGACCAGAACCAAAATCATTTGCATTCTGAGCAGCTGCTTTCATCTTGTCTAACAACAGGAAACGCTGGGAAGGTGGTAGAAGCGCTACAGTCCAGCAAGACGCAGGTTCCTTCAGGAGAACCCTCTCTGCAGAATTCTCTTGAGCTTGCAGCTGACGTCCTGCGGTGAGTGTAAATGCACTTACAATTAATTGAAATTGGCGGTTGTTTGACTTGTGGAGTCTAATGTCCCAAAGTGACAGTTAAGCTTCGAGACAGGCTGTAGTGGAGGGCGTCGGATTAATTTTGACTACCTGGATTCTTTCTCATCTTCATCATCAGCCCAGGTATTTACATCCGCTGCAGGACGAAGGCCTCTCCCAGCGATTTCCAGTTACTCGGTCTTGCTTAGCTGGCCCCATGTTATGCCTGCGAATTTCGTAATTTCTTTTAATATGCACCTTTATCTAACCACGCCAGCATTTTTGCATTCTGCCTCCATAGTAATGGGGCTGCCGCAGCTGGGCCTTGAACCCGCTACCTCAAGATGAGCAGCAGAATGCCATAGCCACAGGGTCACTGCAGCAAGTTGAAGTAATATATGTTGAAGCCATCATATTTAAATTTTATGTAATGTTTAAAGATCTCCTGTGGCTGATAGCATAATTATTTTCCTTGAGCTGGATTACTCCAAGGGGCGGACATTATTATCACGAGAAATTGAAATACGTGTTCAACAAATTAATGACCATTCATTGATTAATGTCTAAAGTAATTACGTTGCAGCACATATTGCAATTTACAAATTTATATTTCACCAATTCAAAGAAGGATGTCTTACATCATGGAATAATGTGCAGGTGCCAATTCTGTTCTGTGGTCGCCATTTTCTTGCCTACAAAAGGTTTGTTTTTAGTGAAAGTGATACTTTGGATTCCCTTGAACACTTATCTACTGCTTTGCCTTTACCTTGTATTTGTCTTTTGTGACCTTTGAAGGGCAGGCTCCACAGTGGTGGAACAGCCGCGCCAATTGCGCCAAACTGCACCGAGAACGGGTCTTTGTGCCATCCTATGCGAAAACGGCATTTTAGCGTAAAACTTCGCCGAGCCTGTGCCAAAGCACGCATAAGAGCGAAACCTCGTTGTGTCGATGCGTCGCAGCTAGCAAAACTGAAATCAAAACCCACAGCGTGCTGTCATGATCATCATAGGAGGAAGCAGAGGGCCACTCGTAGAGCTTCTCATTATATAGTGAGAAACTCTGTGGGCTCACCGCAGTCGTCCGGTTCGTCATTCACACATTTTTGATGCGATAGCAATAAGGGCCCCGTGTCTGGGGCCCTTATCTGGTGTCGGCGCCTCGCGTCGACTGTTTTTTGAGCGAAACATTGTTCTGAACCACACATACCCAACCATGTTACTGAACGTTACTGAACTATAATTTTTCAAGATAAGTTATGTCAGGAAAATCGTAAAGTAGGACTTACACACAACCTACAGACATGATAGCGTCAGATTGTAATTTGAATATACAAGAAAACATAATTCTGTTATGCGGAAACTAAACCACAAACCCCTTTTCCAGCATTTCTACTATATATAGAGCGGCGCGCCCGGATTTTTGCAACACCATCCAGATGGCACTCGCTTCGATGGCGCACGCAAGAGGCCGCATTTCTACCAGATAGCTTGCCTTCGTGCATAGCATTACGATTACGTAAGCTGCAGTTGCCGGGAATCGTGAGAAGCAGTTGGGAATCTTTGGATGCTATCGCATTACACTCTTAAAGGTGAAGCTTAAGCGTGCTCCGAATTTTTCTATGACGTACGTGCAATGTAGTGCCGCTGCGCCATCTTGCTGGTACTTTATTAACGCAATAGTGTTAAGGGCCCCGTGTTGCACAAATTTGCCCCCATGAGCCGTGACTGTCGCACTGTGTTGCATAATGGGTTTATGAACACGCATTTGTTGACGATCTGTCTGTGGAGTCTTCTCTGCGCCGTACCGTGGAACCCGGCCGTAGCGCCCTTTGTGCATTGCAGTGTGGAGGAGTGTCGTGTCCTTTCCTGGCCGCGCTTGCAGGGTAGGCCTCGGGCAGACCTGTCTTCACAACATTTAGACTATATTAGTTAAAATTTGCATAGTATATGGTAAGCACACTTACATTGGACTCTGCGCCAATAGTACTTGCTGCTGTGCCAGAACCTGTGCCGAAAGGTGAAATGGCTGTTCCACCACTGGTTCCGTTAAGCCAAGTCCTAGCTTTGTAAAATGTGCTGTTCTTCCGCAGTGGCTTTGCTATAACTCCTAGTTTTCTCTTGGATACTAGTATGACCACTACCAAACCTATTGCGAACCATATATTTTTGCTTTCTTTTGGCACATTTGTGATTATTGTACAGTGCTCAAACACTGAAACGTGAAGAGCAACAAACATTTGTTATGTGAAACTACATGGAAGTGGGGCATGTAAACGATCTGTAGCCAGTTTCTAAGCATGGAGTAGTCCGAAGCGTACGTTTTGGGCTCTGAATTAGGCCACTGTTACAAATACAGGGGAACTGATAAATGAAACAACACATTGGAGTAGTTTAGGTATTGTTCACATTTCAAGTTTTGAGCCCTGCACATATGGCACCAGGTCACATGCAGTGTGATATACATTAGCATAATAGCTAGTCCCTTCTTTATGCGTGCATATAAGCAGTAAGGATACGGATGTATTGCAGATTTTGAGGAAAGTTTTTCAAGGGACTCGCATAATGCCATCCGTGTAGATGTCAGCTGTTTTGTTAATGGTGCAACAACCCTCTCCCAGGCACCTGCCCGTGCACACCAGTCGGGAAGTACTGGTCATCTTTGGAAGCTTGACCACTTGTGATCCTGGCAACATTCATACAACCATTGAGGTAGGTTGTCATGCTCACTGGCATCTCTCTTTAGTGGTGGCAGAAGCTGTAGGATATTTTGCTTGCGTATGTTCGAGTAGTGAAAATTTGTCAAATGCCGTATAGTCGATTACGAATATTCCAGAAGGTAGATTATCGAATGCCAATCACTCATTTATTCCCTGAACACAATTGTTGGGAACATTGGTTATAAGTCCCCAACTCACTGATAAGTTTCAAACACACTCATGTAATCTTCACGACGACGTCCTAGTTCCTCCTTAAAAACTTTGAGAAAGTTCTAGCGCCACCTGAAGAACTTCTGGAAACTCTAGGTCTACACTATGAGGCTCTTTTGCAATCTAAGAAGGCATTCAGCTTGCATGGAGCAGCATGTATGCTCTGTCTGCCACACCATCCATTGGCAAGCTCCTAGGACATCAAGACACATCTTAGTTAAAGAGCCTGCTATGAGGTGGCCTCTAGTGACTTTTCCTTTTACTCTTGGCACAGTTAAGTGTTCTTACGCAATGGCTTCACGAATGCAAATATTATTGCAGGTAATAATAGTAGTAGTAGTAGTAGTTGTAGTAGTACAGTCAAACTCAGCTATATCAAACTCGCAAAAAAATGCCTATCAGTTTGATGTAGGGCATAATTCGATATAAGCCTGCTAGACAATTGTACGTCATAAAAGCACATACCATTTATAAAATCTCTTTATTGATGAAATTAGCTTAGTTTCGCATGAAATAGTCCTGTATTTTCTTCTGCTTGGGCAATTTTGCAGCCTACGACGCATGCACTTCTTCACATTGTCTAAAGAGTCTCAGCAGATGAGGCCACAACCTTCCACATTCGCACAGAAGCGCCAGTCTTAGGCGAGTCCACCAATCACCTCGCATGATGTGGGCAAAGGATCGTCGTTGCTTTCCTAATTGTGCCCGCTTTCACTGGTGCTCGGTACAATGTCGGCAATGTAATCTTCGTTTTCGAGCTCTCGTGTGGTCACGACACCATCATCCGCACTCACAAACTCATCAGCTGTTGATTCGTCAACAGCTTCCGGAAATTCTGACAGCTCGCTCTAAACTTCGGCAACACCGGCAACAGCTTCGTTGCACACATGAGAATTTTCAGTCACCACCAGGTGACTTCATTCAAAAATGAATCTGGCACGTCTGAAGCAATTTCGAATGAACCATTTGTACACGGCCGTGCGTATGCGTTGAGCGCCACAGGCACCAGGTCGCAAATTTGTCTGCTTTAGCACTAATCTCCCCCTTATTCTTCAAGATTGTGCTGAGAGTGCTGCTCGGAATCTTGCATGCTGCGGCGACATCCGACTTCTCACTGCGTTTGACTCGATTCATGATTTCGAGTTTTGCGGCAAAAGGCAAATTCTGCTGGTATATCATGGCAACACTGCAGGAAAACGCCTTCAAGGCACAAACACAATGAACCAGAAAAGCAGCGAGACAACTCGCACTTGAGCCATCTTGCACAACCAGGGCACAGGAGCCTCTGATTGGCTATTTGAGTAAGCGGGTTGGGCAGGCCACGATCATGTTTTGCAGGGGGGTTTCAACGGCTCGCCAGACGCAGCGTGTTCACAGTAGGGAGAGCGGTTGGATGGAGCCATGTCGCCGGGTTTCCCCACCGTCGCAAAGGAAAGCCAACTTCTGGGGGCACTTTTGCACAGCTTGATGTTCGATATATGGGGAGTCGCAGCTATATTTTGTTTGATGTAAGTGTAACTTTTGCTGTATATACTCCTTGTAGCTATACCGTGTTCATAAATTGTTCGATATACAGAATAATTTGATGTAAATGGGTTCGATATATAGTCGGGTACGACTGTAATAATAATACATTTATTAACAAAAATACAAAAGTTCGTCCTACCAAAGCCACAGAGGGCTTGAACTGGCAGCGCCTGGCAGACAGTGAAAAAGCAAAGTGATATTTGTGAAAAATTGCAACACATTTATCAGCAGAATAATGAATGAAGGGAAGCAATACAAGAGTGTGTGCCAAAGTTCACAAAATGATAGAGTGAGCAATGCAAACTCCACTGGCTTGAAGAAAGAGTGCACTGTAGTCCACGTGCACCAACGTCATAGGCACAGTGTCCCAGTCAGCAATGTGGGTACTGTGCATCTTCTCTCTCAACGGCAAGAAATTTAGCGATTGCATAATTGCAGCATTTCTACCGGTATTTCAATAGGGAATGCGGCCTTACACTAAAGCTTCCTCTAAAGCCAAGTCTAGGTAATGTCACTGCATTTAAAATATGCTGTTGAGTGCATTATTCTGGCAGTCAGCTTCTTCGTTGCTGTTTTGCTGTAGTCAGCACCTGCTTGCTCAGGTGCTTGCTGCCCCTCACATCTTGCCAGCAATGTAACCTAAAGGCGTGCTAAAGAGTGGTGTTAAGCTAAGCTGGATTGCTAAATTACATTTCCGGTATGCAGTCAACGTCTGTTTTTTTTTTACTCCATAGGGTCTGTAACAACGTCCAAAAAATCGGGCAGTCTGAAAAAATGAATGCATGCCTTTTACTGCCCCCAATGGCCCGTATTGCCATAGGCACGTTCGGAATAGCTCTGAAGGCCTGCCAATACACATATTAGGCGCATCGGTGCTCGTGCTGGGACAGGAGACGGCGGGTGCACACCTACATAAGGAATACATGCCGTGTCCCGTGACAGTTGCTCCTTAACACCCTTGATATGCTACACTGAAATACTTTTGTGTATGCCTCATCACATAACACTCCTGGAAGCTGACTTTCGGGAACCGGCATTATGTAACTCAAGCTTTCCGAACTTCGAAGCCATTGGCGAGAATTACAGAGGCAGAGTCGACGCCATTGCCGACAGCAGTCAATTATTTCAATGAAAAACACAGCACCGAACAGCAAGCTTAGTAGCGAATGTTGAAATAGCCTGGCCTAGCATTGCTGCAGAGGTGGTTACAGTTGCCAGTGGATCTACTTGCGAGAGCGCTGGTTTGAGGCGGCGAAATAAAATGACGGCAGTGGTGGCTTCGAATAATGTTGTTTTGGACCTGCGGTCATGGCAAAAAGTCAGGCATTCGGATGGAAAAGGTCTTTTGCGTCCGAAATTTTAGACATTCTTATACGATGACTCTATGGGGTACATGGTGGTGCTGCGAAGGCGTCTAAATTATCAGGGAAGGCTCCAAAGTTCCCACCCTAGTTCGTTGTGAGGTCAAAAAATTTGGTTGCCTATGTGAGACTGGTTAATAGCATATAGGTAAATATGGGCTACATTGCATTGCAAAGGGTCTAATTATTGTACCTAGTGAACATGAAAAGTTTTGTCTCAGAACAAGAATGGCTTAAAGATGTGAAAGATACCTTGAAATCCGAGTCATCATACTACAGTGAAACCTCGTTAAACCGTAGTTGGCCGGAGCTCGGAAAAAGTACGTACTAAACGGTAGCACTGCTTAACCGAAATATAATCAGGTCGCCCACTTACCTGTCAAAAATGGAAGAGAGAGTATGTTGAAAGGGGAAAAAACATGCAGTATTCATTTGCTTCGCGTGACAAAAGTGTTATTTTCGTATGGCGCCGCGGCGGCCTAGCAGCGACGACAGCGGCCTCAAACTTACTGAAGCTGCGAGCCAGCTTTTCAACCAGCCCTCTCTTCTCCGCAGACACTCACATTGCCGCTTCCTCGTTATTGTTGCATATTCTCCGTGTGCAGGCGCGGTAGCATTGCAGGAGTTGCGGGGCACCTTTTCATTGCAGGGTGCTGTTCTCATCGCGACGATTGCATTTGTGAGGCTGATGTAACGCGCAGCTTCTGCCACTGTTGGGCCTGAATTGCCCGTGCTGTCGCTTTCCGTGCCATCCTTATCACTGTCGCCACGTGACACTTCGGTAAAACAGAGGCATTGATGGCGAAAAGTCAAATCTCGCAGCCAACATCTCTTCACGGTCGCAGCAGCGCTGCCGAGCAAATCCTTCACATTCCACTTGCCACACACCATAGTCAACAGTACACCCATGTCACATGCCAGCGCCGACTTCTTCATGTCATGTTCAACAGCAGAAACGATGCCTAATCTTTCTTGTATGCTGAGTACCCAGCGTCTTTTTTATCCGAGCTTCAACATGATGCGACTCCTCACTTACACGACGCCACAACGCTCTCTGTGACGGCACCGAAATGATGTTGATGTTGATGTGGCTTCGCGTGCAAATGCACAGGGCGCTTGGAGGCTGTGTTCAGATCTCTGAGGCTTGTTTTTCTGCCGGGCCGCCCAATGGAGACGAAGCATTGCCGTGTTTGCACGACGAAAAGTGGAAACACTACGTGTTAACTGATACGTACGCAATAGGCTGGTACGGTCTATGTGGATACAGAACACATTATGTTCAATGGGCGCTGAGTCGGGGATTTGACTTTACTACTTTTAAAATGAAACTATGTTTAAGCGGGTACGGTTTAACGAGGTTTTACTGCAATGTCTCGGCGGTGAGGCTCAGACACAGAATCCAATGAGGGGAACTCTGCCCTTCAGCTTCTCCAGTAGTAGCCAACCTTTTCCTACCAAATAAATGTATGTCGAGCCTTGAAAAAAGCACTTTACCAAGCTTTAACACACATTGTACTTTTGCACATGTGCGCTAGTGTCTATGGGAGCTGCAAGCATGACAGTTCAACTAGCATGGGACTGATGGGTAATATACCTGGATTTGTCTAAACTTCATCTTTTTTTCTGTCTTCAAACGGCCTTGTGACATTGCGAATTGATCACTTTCAGCAAAATGCTATTGCATTATAAATGCAACAGTTTGCAGTAATTATGGATGTGCACAGAAACTTCGGACCACGGTATGTTTAGAAAAGTAGGATTTCTGAGAAATGTAGGAACGTAACTTATAGTAAATACTAATCCACAAGAAAGTCATAAGTCACAAGTGCCAGGATTAGAAAAATACATATATGCATCCATGCTAGGTAAATTATTCCAGTGCCACAGTTCCCTCTAGTAAACGAGAAGAAAGGGGGTTAACCGAGGGGCCCAATTTTTATTAGTCATATCATAAGAAGCCAACAAACACTGACACCAAGGACAACATAGGGGAAATTACTTGTGCTTAATAAATGAAATAAAGAAACGATAAATTTAATTGAGATTAAAGTGGATGAAAAAACAACTTGCCGCAGGTGGGAACCGAACCCACAACCTTCGCATTTCGCGTGTGATGCTCTACCAATTGAGCTACCGTGGCGCCGTTTCCCCATCCACTTTCTTGGGTATTTATATTTCCTAGTAGAACCCTGGGAGTGTTAGCCAGCGCCACCACTCACCTTGGTGGCGGACGTGGAACGTCCTTTTTGCCGCAGGCGTCACGAGAACGTGATCTTTTTGGGTGAAGGCAACTGGTCAATAAACCCACATATGCTACCTGAAGGCATCAATGTTGCCGGATTCGAGACCCTCGTTATGTAATAAACAAGAAAGGGGGTTAACCGAGGGGCCCGAAGTGTTTGTTGGCTTCTTATGATAGTTCCCTCTAGTAGTAATTTCAAAGCAACTTCTACACCCTGTAGCCGCTACCTACAGTGCACTTTAACAATTTGTTCTTTTGTCATTCCACAGACCATGCGCAAGTGCAACATTCGTTGCAGTGTTGTTGGCTTGGCAGCTGAAGTTCATGTGTGCTGCAAACTTACCAAAATCACTGGAGGTACGTTGCCAACAGATTGTCTGTTCCCCTTGAGACATTACCCTTGTTCCTGGTAATTACCCTTTAGCTTAAGTAGAAAACTGTTTGGCTACAGTGAAGAATTGATGGAATATATACACTTTTTTGACAATCAATGTTGGAGCTCAAAAGGCTTGGGCAATGTGCTTTTACTGTAGCTGCCTGTAGCTGCCAATTCTACTTTTGCTCTACATTTGATTTGTGGAATATTGCAGTATATTGAAGTGCTTGCTTTCATGCTGTTAGTGCAAATGACTCAGCATTTGTGAGGACCTGTCTTGCCAACTCGTTAGTTTGTAGAATATACTAGCTATTGCAAAAAAGTTGTTGCCTTTTAATTAATGTTTATTATTATTTATTATTATTTTTTTTTTTTTTTTTTTTTTTTTTGCTGCTTCTTTCAGGCACGTACAATGTTATCTTGGACGAGAACCATTTCAAGGACATTCTCTTCCAGCATGCCATTCCTCCACCAGTCACGGTAATGAAGTTTTGTATTTTGGCCACGCTTTGGCGATTGAATGGAATGTGTGAGCATTATTGGTTGTTTAATATGTGTCGCTAGTCATTGGTGGTTTCTCCTAGATAACTCACCAAGCACACTTGAGTAACCTTTTGGAGGTTGGAAAGTTGGTTGAAGGCCTGTACAGTAGGACCTTATTGATACGATCCTGTTTCATACAATTTCTCAGCGCCAACGTTTGGGGCTGAGAACACAGAAAAATGACCTAATACAGTTACACTTTATTTTTTTTTTTACTTGTTAATACGTTGCCCGAAAACATGATGGTAGCACCAACGTCGCCACACTATGATTGTACGATACGTTTTCTGGCCGACAGATCTCACATGAACAAAAAAAGGCGCGAGGCAAGTACGATTGAGAGCAGTAAGCGCCCGTCGCAGCCACTTCCCCGCAGTAATTGCCCGCCCATGCTACGTGAAAATACCGGCACACACTCGGTGTTCTTTTTCAGTAAAAGCAAATCTCCTCGCGGGTCATCACATGTCGCATTCATGGCTATTCAATAAGCATCTTTACTAATCTATATTACAGTGCATGAGGCGTAGTGGCACTAGTAGCGAATTCTACGCTTTCAATAGGCAATGACCCAAACACACTGCCATTCCCTGCTGCAGGCTGCATAAAGTGAGCATCAT
The DNA here is from genome assembly GCF_023375885.2 of Dermacentor andersoni. Lineage (NCBI taxonomy): Eukaryota > Metazoa > Arthropoda > Arachnida > Ixodida > Ixodidae > Dermacentor > Dermacentor andersoni. Next base: position 55,669,037 of record NC_092816.1, read on the forward strand.
GTTTCGCTCTGGCAGCATTGTGTTCCGGCACCGATTATGAGCTCGATTTCATTTCGATTTCCCATCACCGTCTTAAAACGCTACGCAATAAGAAAACGACAACATGCATTTCAGGCCGCTCGACATGAGTTGGCATCTCGTGCCATAGTAATTTTTGTTGAGTATGCATCCCAAAACTTCCTGCCAAATACCCTGCCCGACGGAGCTGCTGACTCGAGCTGAATTGAAGTGCGAACATATGCTTGTCGAAGCTGCAAATACGACAATAGAGTCGAACCCACTTATAACGATACCAGTTTTAACAATATATCGTTTATAACAATGAAAAACTGCTGCACCGTCAGCTTTTGTATGTTTTCTATGAGAAAATAACCTGCTAACTACAATGTCCCCGTGCCACATTATCGGTTATAACAATGAAGTCTGGCTGCTGGGTGTCCATACTGAAAGGTAATAGAATGCGAAATCCTTGAAAAGAAAAAAGAAAAAGTGAAATGCGAGCCGCTGCACGGTTGCCCGCCACCCCAACTGCCGCCGCTTCTCTCCATGAGAGATGCACGCCAGCCTCACGTGTATCTCTCCCATCGCCCTTCAACCCCTCTTAACGTGAATGGGCTGTGTCCATAGCTCTGCACCGCACCAACTGCACTGACAACGCTGCCGGCGGTGCTCCCAGATTGTTCGCTCGGCCCTCACAGTTGGTTCTTTATTCTCTGGCCCTCATTCTGTGCAATTCTGCTAACGGGTTAAGTTGCTCGTGCTTCTCTTTGTTCATTGCTTCGAAGTCGTTCCTGGTCACGTTGTTTCTCAGCCTCGTTTGACTTGCCGCCGAAATGGAAGATGGCTGATCCATCCACTGTCAGTGTGACGGATTGGTCACTACAGTGATAACCACGAATTTATTACAAGCTGTGCCCACAAACCATACTGCTTGCTGTCACTTCCTCTGTGCTTTAAAGCATAATTGCCTAGAAATGCCAGTATCGAAAAAAACTTTGCATCCGTCATGGCACTATGGAAATGAAATAATGTAATTAGCAGGCAATTCTGCAGAAATTTTTCTATTGTGGGACTGAAAATTTGCCTTTGCATATTTAGGTCGTCACTGATGGTAGTCATTTTGCAGCGTTCTTTTCTTTCATTTTCTTTTTTTGCATTGAATTGCAGAAAGGTCACTGCTCAAGAAGGAGCATGGCAAGAAATTCTTTAAGCTATTATGTCAATTTCTCCTTTTCCTCCCGAGTGGTTTTCGTTTCAATTTCATGTTGCAATTGGCACACTACCTAGTAGCTTTAATGACTGGTTCAACAGCAACACTCTTAAACATTTGGTGTTAATTGTGCTGTCTCAAGAATATGGTGATGCCTTGATGCTTATTCCTGCCTGCTCCCCATGTATGTGTGCAAGCCCTTTTGCCTGCTGTGTGCATCGTAGAATTCATGTTTGTGTACACTGATGTATCTGTGCATCTAAAGTGAAATGTCAGTGGGCCTAGAGTTTGTTATTAAGGAAACTACACCATGTTGTTATGCAATGCAAGCATTATTGCGTTGTCCTTTACTCATTTTTGAATTCCCTGTGACGATTTACAACTGGTGTCCTTCCGGGCCGTACACTTGGCTGGAAATAAAATCAAATTTGCACCTTTCCGCGTTTGGATAATTTTTGCTTGTCTAACATAGTGCCCATGCTGTAAAAAAACCCATATAATTTCGCACTTCAGATAGTATTCTTACAAAACAGGCATATACAGTATATTTTTGGCTACTAAACCTTGCTTTCTTTTTCTCATTTGAACTAATAAGGTTCCTTGCTCAAGAATTTTTGCGTGTCTTCATAAAGTTCAGCCAAATTTTAGAATTGCATATATTGAGAGGAGATAAAAAAGAATGACGTTGCAGAAGTTGGCACTGATTTTTACTAATCACACTCTTCTTGTTATAGGGCAATGCAGAGTCATCACTGATCAGAATGGGTAAGGCCACAGCTATCAGGCGGCCATCTGCTTGTTACGAACATTGCGTCTTGGTGTGCTTGAAACACATTTTGTCACTTTCTCAGGATTTCCTTACCACCGGACGGAGACTGAAGGCAAACCATCTCTTTGTTTCTGGTAAGTGTACCTTGTCTTGGAACAGTGTGGTAGTAATCTGTAGTGATAGCCATGTTATCCTAGCCATGTGGTTACACTTATGATTTGGTTGTCATGACGGATTTGGGCTTCCTTTGATACAGATCGCTCTTTGTGAAGTGCTTACCAATAACAGTTATTGGTATTGTCTACAGCATGTTGTATCGAGTGTTGTTATTGATTGCATTGTATTGTTATTCAAGGTCTACCACACAGTTTCGTTTTCTGAGTGTTGTATTATGTCATTATTGCTGATTAGCACAACCTTTGTATGATGCTAGCTGCTACTGTTTGCCACAATTGTACCAACCTCCATTTGTTTCTTGCGAGAAGGTCCCCCCAACAGTTCTTACTTCGGGACTTCCGATGGTGGACTTATACTCCACCTGCGTTTTACGTATCGTACTAACGAGAATAATTGAAAGTGAACGTATGTAGGATAACCCTGTATTTAACATTGTACCGATATGACTAAAGGATTTTCCAGCTCTTTCATCGTGTAGGTAAGGAGTCTCAAACTTGTGCCTGGCATCAGGCTGTGTATGTGGCACAGATCACCCTGTGGGATGCACTGTGACATATTAGGCTAAAAAGGGTTGAGAGTTCTCTGGGGACTATAGATAAGTTAGTCGGGAGGAGAAGAACGTAGACAAGAGCTCCGTGGGTGTATATTTGAGACTTCTGTTAAACGTGAACTACAATGGATACTCACGTATTAATGTCTCGTGATTGATATTCATGTCTGTAGATTTGGCTTAATTAATAACTTGGTTATGCATCTGTTGACAGCCATCTGGACAGTGAAAACCCTTCGGATGGACTGAGCAAGGGCGGCTACTTCTGTCCGCAGTGCAATGGAAAATACTGCTCTCTACCTGTGGAATGCAAAGTCTGCAGTAAGTTCAGGATACTACTGGATGAATTTTTCTCACGCGTAGTCTGTGTTGGCAGAAGCAACATTCTGCTCTGCCATCAAATACATACCTGCTAGCTTTCCCAAATTTTCCATAAACGTTAACGAATTCGGACTCATTCTGCAATTTTACTATTGTTACGTCAAATTTTATGGAAAGTAAATTTGTGTACGAAAGAAATTCAGTCTTCAACCATTTCTCTGTAGTATTCCAATTGTGGAAGGACACCAAAGCAAGCTCAGGCTTGCTTGGAGCAGATTTATGTAGACAATTTCCTGAAGGAGGCGAGATCAGAAACAACAGAATCACTGAAGAAGTGACTGTGATCTAAAAACAATGCATTACTTGTTGGTTTGTGCTGTCCCAAGCTTGCTGCTGCTGGTGTTGCGTCAAGACGTAATTCATCACTAATAACATGTTATGTGTACTGCAAAATGTAAGTGCTTAGAGCAGACTTCAAAATAATGTGTGCTACTCCCTCCCTTCCAGTATTGCATCCATGGGATTTTTAACAGTTTGAAAGTTTGGTAATTAAATTATCAGGTATGATAATTAATATTTTTCCTTCTACAATAGGCCTTTATGAAATCTGATTAATTGAAAAGAGACTCTGAAGCTGCTTATGCTTCATAGAGTGCTGTCCTGTCCTTGTATAAGTCCGAGACTGTGGTTGTAATCGCTTTATGAGCATGGATTGCAGAGTAGCTGGAGTTAGCGTTAACACCAACCGGGGTGTTTTACTACCTGTGCTAAACTTCTGCAGACCCACGTTTGGTTATAGTAGACCGTAATGTGTGCTTTCTAAGATTTTGGTTTTGCCAGCTTCCTGTAGGCAGTGTAGAAGTAATCTGAATGCTTTGTCTGCTAATAATCATTCACCTGACATGTTCACGTAATGTGTGCAAAAAGTGACAAATTCTTAAATGGTGCAGAGTTATCTAAAAAGTGTCAAAGCTCTTGTTATGTTATTGCTAGTATTTGCTTTTAGGGCTGCTTTCGTGTTGTTCCTGGATCAGTTTGCTTTATTGATAGCAAAGTCATACTACCTATGCCAATGAGCATAGTATGGGAACCACTGCTAGCCAGAAGGCGCTATGGCAGATTTAGTGTCCTACTAAAATATTCTGATGCCATCCAATAGCTACGCCATGAAAATGGTAGGACTCTCATCGGGCCCTATCAAATGTTGACATTTGATAGGGCCCGATGTCTCCAGCCGTACTCCGGTTCATACTATGTACTACGGTGCATTGCCGTCTCCGGCAATGCACCTCCCGAAGAGCATTTCTATGTTCTTGGATGCCGGTGCTAAGTCAGGTCAAATGCCGGACACTTGTGCCTCAAAAACAGCAGGGAACTTGCTGATGTGAAATCTAAGCATGTCCAACTATGCCTGCTAAGTTTTGTGTTATGGCACTGCTGTTGGCATGCGAAGTTTAAGCAATGGTTGCCTATTATAAAGGCTTGTACAGTGTACGGATAAGTGATTGGCATAGTCCAATAGAAGTAGCATAAAAGGTAGACCAGTATGACCATCCCATTATCTCACTATACGCTTAGTGCACCGCCTATAGAGGCACCACTGATGGCCACCTAGCGGGCGCTTCCAACAGTATGCTCGGGAGCCGTAGCAGACGACAACCCTTTGCAGCAAGAATGGCTCAAGTTCGCGGCTGCGATTTCTCCTTTGTTTGGGTGCCTGACTGCTTCTTCTGCAGTGACAGCTGTAGGGAAGACGCTGACCTCTGTGGGAGCAGGTATGAACACGATGTTACCGGTGTTTGGGACAGCCCGGTCCACATACATGCCAGGTGCGTCCCGCAGACAAACGTCAGGAACCCCATTTACATGAAGTGGAGCTCATGTTAATTAGCCGCTAAATTTTGTTGAGTGATGCAGTGTCTCGATAATTCTTCTTTAAATTCTACCCTTGCCGCCATGCTGCTTCTGTACCTCGATAATAAGCACCCGTTGTTAATGCGGACTAATATCTCAAACAAATCCACACGGTGCAATGTCTGTATATGCCGTTGTGATCTTTCTGCCGATGAATACATGTGACATCGCCGAATAAGTGCAGTCAAAGTCACCTCAAGAAGAGTAATTGCGAATTTATTGATGGAAATGCGTACACTAGTCAAGGAAGTTACCAGACACACGGTTTAATAAAAGCACATGTTAGCGCTGTACCGCCGATGCAATTCTGCTGCATACGCCGATGGACTGCCGTTCCCGCTGCAGTTCTTGAAATTTTTAATTCCCTGAGGGAGCTGCTTGGAAACATACAAAGCTAAAGTCTGACCGTTTCAGTACCTTTTTTCAATGCTACTAGAGAGAGATGCGACACAATATATTTAAAGGCGGAGCAGTGCCCTGTCAAAGTAGATGAGCGCTGGCGGCAAGGCCGGGTTTAGTCCTCTGCGGCATAAGCATAATAAGAAAGAGTTCAGTTGAGTACAAAATTCACATGCAAAAAGCGACTACATTGTGAAACAAACAAATCACTCAGCTTGGTAAGTCTTCTTAGACAGCATCAAGGTGTGATGACTTCCCAAACATGATGTAAACTTTTCAGTGAAAATGGAACCAAATACCATATGCGGCAACTACATGTATTAGCAATTCTCATCCTGAACTACCTATTTTCTAAAGACACTTCCCAAAAAACTACAACATCTAAGATGCCCTCGGGCGAAAAGACTAAAGCTGTTAAAGAAACACTTGCTTGGTATCATTCCGATAAGACAAAGCGTGATTTAGACCCTTTACAAACGAGGCAGGGTGAAAACCTCGCTCCTAAAAAAAATCAACAACAGTTATGCAAGAAGCAACGGTTCAACATCCGTGAAGCCACGCATAAAATAGATGCAAAAACATGAAGTGCACAGCAGCTGGTGCGAGGATTTACCAGGCCGCATAAAACCAACAATTTCAGTTCTTGCAAGCTTCAGTACCTTTAACATACAACACATGCACTCGTGCAGTCGTTCTACCTAGCTAGTGCAACGTGGTAAAGTGGCAAACAGTAGAAGTAGCAAACGGCATTCAGAACTTTAGCGAAATGCCTTTAAACCGCATGCTGCACTGCAGATGAACTTCATCGCTTACTTGTCTAAATATGATCGAGTGGAAAAAACACCGACACAACAAAGGAAAGGACGAGAACAAGAAATTTCCCGCTGAATGGCGGGGATCCATCATTACCATTGCTCCCGCTGATGAGGCTTTGTGAGTAATGATTAGAACCGTATCGCCGGCACGTTTTTGCCGGTATTGGAGCCCCCCACCATGCAAGAATTCTTCTTCGATATTCTTTGAAGCTTTGGTCACCCCACACATGCGAAGGGCGTTGCTTATTTTGCTCTGAAAACGTGAATAAGATAGAGAAGCACAATCAATGACGCAGCAAACTACGGCACGCGGCTGGCTCCTTTCCCGAGTATTCTGCACAAGGCCAATGGTGCGTCCATTGGCGCGCACTGCGTGCATAGATCTCTAGTTAGCTTTGGTGTGTTGCCTTTTAGAGCCGCAATTCCCCTTTTTTAGTACAATGATGCATTCTTTAATTTTGTTCAGACAGTGAGAGAACAGAACTAAATGACGTCTTGCAGTTTTCTTGTTCTTCCTGTGTGACGTGTTTACGTAGTTTCTTTTGCATCAAGAAGGCTGTTGTTCTTGTGCAACCTCTGCTCAAATTATAATTTGTAGTCACTTCCTGTTCAGTACGCTTACATAACACTAAAAAAAAAAGAACCTGTCGTATTTCTCTTCCTGTGCAGGCTTGACTTTGGTGTCGGCGCCGCACCTTGCACGTTCCTACCACCATCTTTTTGCCCTGGAAGCCTTTGAAGAGGTACCCTGGGACTCGCTACCAGCAGACACACCTGTGTAAGTTTTTCCTCGCGACTCAGCATTTTATTTACTGTCAAGCGAAGCTTTCTTAGAGAACCCTCCTGAACTTTCCTGGCCGTGGCTGCTGTTGCTGGTGTCTTGCAAAATAGGCACGTGCCTCAAGTCGCATAGCACATGTGCGTGAGGCCATGTGCTTGCTCCAGTTTCCGTTAGGCCATGGACTCGGGAATAAAACAGGAAAAGTAATTGTCATTGTTACCTCTGTTTTTCGTGTTGTACTTCTGTCAGGATGCATCTGTCCTCACCGTTCTTCCCTCGACAAACATCACCTCTTCGCCCACGTGACGTCACTGCGGCGATGTCTTGCAGTGTGCCTTCGTGTGAACTGCTGTTTGCATTTCAGCTTAGATTGCGAAGCATGAACATGAGCATTGCACAAGTTTACATGTTGCGTAGATGACAAAGACAATTATAGTAGAACTTTGTTCATACATTCCGAAAAAAGAAAAATGCAGGAAGAAGAACGTACGATAAAGGAGAAAGCGCACGATTGGAAGCTGCTAAAAAATTGACAGACTCAACTGTAACTGAAAGCTACCTCATGGGAAGCGTTGCACTAACCATTGCAGCGTGAAACACCCTTGCGAGCAAAGCTGTTGGTGCTCGACTGGCCTCGTGGCGCACATTGTCATTTTTACGCCTTCGATAAGCTTGTGTCTGTGCTCCTCGAATTCGGCCTGGATCAGCAGCTTCTTCGAGCAGGGCATATTGGCAGGAAGTTTTGACGCACCCACTCAGCTTGAGTCGTAGCATGAGATGTGGCCACGTGTTGAGCTGTTAAGGCCCAAGCAACCCTGAAATGCACATTGTCGTTTTCTTATTGCGTAGTAATGAGAAATAGAAACGAAATCTAGCTGGTGGGCAGCACCAGAATGCGATGCCGCCAGAGCAATACATGATTCTCCCTTTGTACTGCCTGGAACAGGGAACGTCAGGACATTTTGGTTATCGCCTGATAAAAGTCTGCAGTATGCTTCCAGTGGCACTACGGCCAATGTGCTGTGAAGCAGGTAAATGAAGATGCTTAACTCAGTAGGCTTGGCAGTGATATCTGTGAATGCGATGTGAGACAACCCTGGAGAAGATTTTCTGGTTCAGGAATAAGAAAATTAGTGCACACCAGCGTTTTCACGTGAAACGGCTGGGCAAGTGTGACGAGGAAGCTGCTGCGGCAGGCGGCTACTGCTCTCAGTCGTGTGCACCTCATGCTTTTCTTTGTTTACGTGGGATCTAGTGGCTGGAAAATGCATCTTACTATCCCAGTTTGAGGATCTGCTGAACGTTGGTGCTGTATAATCATGTCTTCCGGGAACATATGAAGCAGGAAAAAAATTAGCATAAGTGGATTGGTTCATTTTTAGTTCTCGATTGCGAACATTGGCACTGGGAAATCGTATATAATGGGATTATATCTACAAGGTTCTACTTTATATGCATCACATTTAGTTTTGCAGCATTGAAGTAACCGCTTCACACAAATTCCAACATCTGTGTTAAATTGGCATAATTTTTTTGTGTGTGACCATTGTCATGTCATAATGACTGCGGCATTCTACTGCAAAGATGTTGAGTAGTGGACTGAATTTCAAGCCACGGTGGCCATGATCTGACGTGTTCGACTTGGTTGGGTGATTGCGGCTGGAGGTCTGTCACTGATCATGCGAGCTCGACGGGCCTTCAAGTTAATCTGTAGTTCTCACCTGCAACATTCTTTTAGGTGTAGCTTTGAAGCAAGGAGATCAGTCAGAACTTTCCTTTTTCTTCTTCTTTTTTGTAGAATTTCAGCATTTTGCGCTTTGCTCAGAATAGTAGCATCGATAGTTTGTCAGAGCCCTGTGTTGCTGGCTTATTAACTATAATAATCTGATCTTTCTGTTTCCAGAATCTGCTTCTCCTGTCAATTGTCCATATCAGACAAACATGTAAGTGTTGGGGCTACTGTAATCTGCTCTGAAATCATAGAACGTTACATATTGTGCACATCTTTTATCGCATGACTGAACGTCCAGGAGCTCAAGTGCACTGATCTCGCTAGAAATGTCTCAATTCATGAGGTACATCTAACAAAGACTCTGGTCTCATGCATACAGCTTAGACCATGTTTTTAGCTGAAAAATCGGAAGACCCTGCCGATGTGAAAAGTAATGCTTATCTCATGATACATATAGTATATACGTTATAAAAAAGTTTGAGCCGCTTTCTGTGACCAACGATTCCGCTGTCCTCTATTAAGCCTTATCGAACTGCTGACGCTTCAAAAAAAGAATAGTCATCTTGCATGTAGACCAGAGCCTTCTGTGTGCACAGTTGGACACCACTAGAGGCGAACTTCTAGTGAATGGCATATGCTTTCAAGTGTGCAAATTGTGAAAGTAACCTGTTATAAAGTTTCTGCTCGTCATGCGACAAGCTGCCTCTATACAATACAATATTCAAAAGACAAAACTGACTCAAGCAATTTCTTTTCAAAGTCAACTGTGTTTGCCACTTTAACGCATAGGTAGTTCTTAGCACGTATGGGTCTGTAATGCAGCAGCTTTTTTTATGTTGATTCCAGTTGCATTTGTTTGCATTATAGATGCTTAGTGGGGATAAATAAATATTGCAATCAGCTGACTGCAAAAGTTTGCAGTGTTAAAGTTCTGGCTCCCCCAAATTTATTTGCTCTCACACAGCGAACAATACTAAAGGGCGAAATTGTAACCCTGCCAACTATTGTGGTTTGTCTTTTTGTTTGTTACGTGTTGCACTGACTCGATGGGTTTCTTTCATGCTCTGGATGTGACACCTAGTGGTGCATTTAGGCGATGACTGAAATGTCTGTGAATTAATTCCTTCACTTGCGGTCTTCCCGATGTTCTCCTCTAGGTATACCGTTGTGTGAAGTGCAAGGAAAACTTCTGCCTAGAGTGTGATCTCTTCATTCACGACTCTCTGCACACTTGCCCTGGGTGTGCAAGCAGGTTGCCACCACCCGAGACACCCTCCTGACATTGAATAAGGGTTCCCAAAGGAGTAGTGTGAGTGTGTGAGTGTCCTTTCACATCACGTTTCGATACTGAGGGGCTCATTTATTGATTGGCTTATTGACTGACAGATTGCTTTATTCACTGAATCATCGACTGAAGGACGATTGAATTGATTTACAGATTGTTTGACTGACTGCCATATTGATTGATTGACTCTTAGGCTGATTGACATGTTGTTTGATTGGCTGATTGATTTGGTTTAACAGCCCAAAGGCAACACCAGGGCTATGGGCGACACCATTGTGTGTAGGTCTCTGGAAAAGTTTTGACCATCTGGGATCTTTCAGCGCACTTTTCTTTATATGCATGCAAATGCCAGTGGAAAACAAAACCTACGAAAAATCTATTTGCAGTCAGCTTGGGCATCATCATCTCGAAATCCTCCTCGAAATCAATCATCTTGATACTGATTGATTTTGAGGAGTGATCTGTTTGGTTGGGCAATTTGATGCAGGCTTATGAAAAAACTAAACATTGAAAACATAAAGGAACAATAGAGGCACAAGCCAGCCCTGACTTGCAGCTTAAATTATGTATTTAGGAGCTACAGCAACTGCTTACATATTCAAGCTACAAGCTGGGGACAGTACAACATAAGGGACATAAAAAAAAGTGTTGGTTGCTTTAATGGCTCTCACAGTACACAAGCCTTTACCGTGTAAGAAAGTATGATGCACGTTGGGCACATGTGCATCTAGGCACTTGTTTTTTCTGTTGTTTCTTATGTGGTGCAACTCCATGACAAAGCCATCACACTTCTTTATGACAGTATTAAGGTCTGTTTTATCAGAGAATGATGTGAACCATACTAGGACTTGCTCATCAGCTTGAAATACTTTGAATCCAGCTCGTTTTTGTTGAAAGAATGAATCATGGGTGCAACTTATCAAGCCTTTTCTTTCTTTTGTGCAGTCCACAAAATGATCGTACACTCCAAAGAAAGTTTATACCCCATGGGGCGTATCTTGTGATTAAACAATAATCATCTGTCTTGCTTTCGTTTCCTTTCTTGAAAACTCTGCGCTCTAGCTCTTTTTTGTCAAAAATGCTATGTCACGTGGATGATGTGCATCCCATTCGTGACCTGGAAGTACTACCTGTGTGCGCAGCATTAAGGAAAGGAAAGCTATTCAAATCAGATGACACTTATTGTTTGGGAACAAGTTGAGCCATAAAAGGTGCAAACGCTTCTTAGACTGTTGCACGTCTGTAACTGAAGGATTGTCAGAACAGAAACTACTACAGGGTGCGATAAGCAGCATGTAGGTAGCATTTGAGCAAATAGCTTTTTATGCACAAGCGCAAGAAGCCAGCTAGTGGTATCAGTAGTGTCTGTCTGAAGCCGCAAAGCAAGCGTGCTGAGGAAAGTGTGAAGGAACACGCTGAATGCTTTGCAGTGTACCGTAACGCCACCTAGAGGAATGTGTAGGTAACGTTGAGCGAAGTTGGGATTGAGACATGAGGCAAAGCATCGCAGAGGAGTAACGTAGACAGAGGTGTGCTGGGTTGACCTCTTTGGCAGTTGCTACAGGTTTTCTTTGCGAGGCATACGTACCTGGTTCGTCTCGTGATAACACCGTCCTCATGCACCGTGTGCTATGTATGCGAGTGAAGGCGTGCGATGGCAAGCCAGCGATGGTGGCTCAATCTCACGTGCGCAAGGGGAGGAAGCGCACCATATTCCGTCGTGCACATGGCACTGGGGGAGGAGAGGGAGGGGGGGCATTGTACTATGGCTGCACGCAGTCACACGGGCATTATCTTGAAAGCGTGAAGGTCACATTGCTCGCTGCTGCTGCCGCAATTCCTCACGCCAACGTCTTGACAGCGAATGTCCATCCGTGGTCATCAAGTGTGAAGTGTTCACGTTTCCTTGTGCGCGCCGACACCATGCTAGATAATTTAGATAGTAAGCGAATGTTTACAATGGGGTGTTCTGCTCCAGCAGCTACTGCATATGGTGTGGCCGTTCCTCCTTCACTGTGTGTGTGTGCGCTTCCAATCAACAATGAAGTAAGAGCACTCCTGAAGAAAAGGTTCTACATTCTCAACCGCATAAGTTTAAGCTGGAGAAGAGAAAACATTAACATCTTACTACAACAGCAAAATAAAACAAAATTAATCACTGAGCGTTAAATTTTGCTTGCATATCTACTTTTCATTTCCGTGTTTGGGCGGGCATGAAACTGTTAGACGGGGAGGCTATGCTGATTAATGTATCTTTTCCGTGCAACCAAAAGTATTGTCAAACGCTACTGGAATATTTTCTACAGTAACATAAGTGCAGAAGCTCCATTCCTGTAGCCTTCAATGATACAGTATGTTATCTGTGTGTGTACCATGTTTACCATTGTTATACCACATTTTTCAACAAAAGTCACCTGTTGTTGCACAACTGCAACTCCAGTTTATAAAGACACTGTGTCTTTTATACTGACTCATAAACTAAGATTAGCATTTAAAACTTGGTTATTTGACCATTTCTAATTAGCTAGATAGACCAAGCAAAAAAAATACCAGCTGCTCCGAATGGCTTCTTACAGCTCAGAAGTTCTGCCCAAACATACGGCTTATGCTTTTTTTAAGAAGTTTGCCGTATGTCAGGCTGGAACACAAAGCATAATATTAGTAGTGTGATCTGGCTGCTCTGTGCCTGTGTACCAGGCACACTAATCCTCTGGGTCACGGGGCAACACACTAATGTAATTAGTGCTACAATTCTCTGCAATTACAGCATCTGAATTCATCCCTCGCCGGCATTCGTGACACATTAACCATCTGGCTTCCTGGCCGAACTGCCTAGTAGAGCTACCTGGCATTACGGTTCTGATCATCAGCTGCGTCTGGTTCAAGCCGAGGCCCATGGCCGAGGAGAGGCAGTACGGCACTGTTTTTGTTATTGTCATGTTGACACTTAAACATGTCATTAAAACCTGATTTTGTTAGCAGTACTGTATGTTCATTGTTTTTCGGCATTCGGCACGCTATAGTTCGTGACAAGTCATGAGCACAGCTGCAAATGCCCCTGGGAGAGAACTGGCACTCATCTGCCGGACAATTGTCCCAGATTTGTATTGTCATAGCATGTGTGTACTCATTGTGTGGCAGCCAATCGCCATTGCCTCGTGGTATGTATGTCTGTGTGTTTGTGTGCCCATTTCACTATGTCTGCTTAGGACTCTTTTCCTTATGCTGGTATGCGTGTCTCACTAGCTCACTGCTGGGTGAGGACCATGCCATTTTCAAGACAGCAACCTGCTGCTGCCATGCGTGTGTGTGTGTGTGTGTATGTTTGTGTAATATACTCTGTGCTAAGCACCAGTATTGTCCCAGCAACATACCCAGTTTGTTTGTTTGTTTATTTATGTATACTTGGATGGTCGCAAAAGGGCATTACATTGCACGAAGGATGGGAATGAAAGGGGTCTGTTTGCTGTTGCAATGGTTCTCCATGCTTTGTGCATCAACTTTGGTCCTCAGCATTAATGTCTCCTGTTAGTTCTGTCCTTCCTGCTGTGGGTGCCTGACCATGGCATGTTTGTTTACTGCTAAGAGGCACGGGAGCCTTCTTTTTGTGCCTGTGAAAGACGTAAGCAAGCACGGAGAGGTGAAAAAACCAGGGTCGGGATGCTGTAGTGAGAGGAGTCTTTCCCAGTGTGTTGACTTGTTACTGACTATATATGGCATGTAATCCGGCTTGGGTAGACCCTGATGTAGGTGCATTAGCTGCAGCTTGCAACTTAAATGCATTAACAGTGTCTGCCCGCACTCAGTAGGATCAAGCCAGTGCATGGCACAACCAAAACTAATGCTCTTCACTACACGAATGCAGCCAAAAGACGAGCTTCTAGTTTCTGCACCGCATGCTCATGTACCCTCGCTGATAGTGCTGAATGTTATTAGTGGATGGTGCTACTGGTCATACACCCATGTTTTGCTAATAACATATCAGAGCATTGTAGCCAGAATGCTTTAGACGTGCGTAAACCATGCCTGCACAGTTTGCAAGCAAACTGGCTGCAATGTATGCAAGAACATTACGTTGATTTGTGCTGTTGCGCCACCCCAGACAGCCAGCGCATCATAAGGACTTTGTAAACAAATATAAATCATGCTGCTTGGCCAGGCATCCTTGTGCCCACTCTCAGGCAGTTGATGCAGTATCGGTGTTACGCACAAGTGAGACTCATTTGTCTGTCGAAGACGAATGAATGCTCGTGTGGTGTTCAAGCGGATGTGCACACCTACAGTCGTGGTTGAACTTCCCAGGAATGCTTGAATGGTGCGTTTCAAATTGCAGTTACCGTATGTTTGCAGACAACCAGCTTTAAAACAGCCTGTCACTGTTTAGCTTCTTACTAACATTTTTACCCAGAAAGTGCTATTATATAGCCGCCTTACTTTGGAGCACTGGATGCACAGCTATATGTGATCGGAATGACTTCTGTAGGCACAGTGAAACTATCATGCATATGATCGTTTCACGTATTGTATATATATAATAGTATTGTAATATATGTAATATGTATATATAATATGTATTGCAGTGCACTCAGGGTACGGAAAGGCAGGTGTAAAAAGCAGGGACACATATACGAGTGACACATTCTAAACATCCAGTACTAGTTAAATTTTTGAAGATGGGTAATCCTGACATTTGCTTAGCTTTCAGTACGGACTTTGGAGAGCTATACTACCCTCTGGTGCATGATGGGTTTTTCAAGTGTGTCAAGTACTGCATATTAATGAAAGTTAAAGACATTTATGAACTTTATAGATGAATGTTGGTGTGGTTATGGGGTTTTGCTAGAAATAAAATATTGCCTATGTACAAAAGTGGAAGCTAGTGGGGTTGTGGGCTTTCTATTCAAGTGAAGAACTTGTACCTTTTCAAAAAATTGCTCCTCTTCTTAGTGTTGTATACTTAAGCAAGGCTCATCGCAAGTTAGATTGCTCTCTGGGTGACCATGGCATCTATATTTTTTGTTACGTGGTCGATTACTTGGTTTTCTGCTTTAGGTAACTTTGACACTTCTGTGACTGGAATTCAGCACAAAAGGTGGAAGGTGGAGGTTCACTAGAAAATTGCCTATACAAAACAGCATCCAGTTTCTAGACATTACCTCTGACTTTCCTGAGTGATCACTTGTGCTGGCAATACTGTTGGAGATTATCCAAGCCTCTGCTGAACTTTCCCCCTACCATTATAGTGTTGAAAAAAGCAGAATAGCTATGCATGCTTTAATTGGCCCCTAAACCACCTCAGACATTTTGCGCACGATTTAAATAAACATGGGCAATGAAAGCTCTGTTTTATAGTGGAACAATGGTGCTGCCTACTTATGACTGAAGTAAGGCATGTTGTTGGGCTAGTTGGTTCATAGATTCAGCAAAATTTTAAACTTTGCGAGGAAGACAGGATATGAACAGAAATGTGTGCGTGCACCTATATTTCTATTCATGTCCTGTCTTGGTCGCACAGTTTAAAATTTTGTTGAATTCATGGCTGAAGAATGACCAGGAAACAGCTTATTTCGATAGCATCATTGCATTTTGCCTGTGTGGCTGAGAGCCCCTTTACATGGCTTCCGAGATTATTTACTCCACTAACGGCGCTGGCAATCTTGGAGGCCTCGCTTGCTCTCGTATCACGTCACAACCGCTAGGTAAGCACAAACCGGAGGTGCTATTCTGGACTCTAAAATTTAGCCATTTTGTCTGTTCCAGTTGGCTTACGGGGCACGATGTGCCCTCTTTGATTTGCTCAAAAGGTCAAGATGGCAGAATTTGTTAACGTGACTGAATTTAGTCTCCAAAATAGCACCTGGGGAGCGCTAGTCTGGGGTGTGATCTTATAACGGTTTGCTTTTTTAGGAACCATTGTAAGATCGCCCCCCCGGTTGCTGAAGTTCTGCCATATTGTCAACTTTGCTATTTTATTGACCCTGATTGGCTCACAGAAATGCCATGCTCTCTGATTGGCTCAAGGTGTGGACATGGCTGAATCATACATTGTCCGTGCAGACCAGCACCCCGGGTTTCCATGGGGACACAGGCCACGGCCAAATCGAGTGCTCATTGCTCGTGTCTGAAAACATGTTTATTTCACAAGATCTTGTCATGCTGTCTACATATACGTTCCGTGTCTGTGCAAGACAAACCAATTCACGAAGTGAGCACAAACTGCAGTTAATGCATACAGTGGAGTTAAAAATACTTTGATTCATCTTGGAATCGATGTAGTCCACAAGACCTCACTGAAAACTGGGGGGAAAAAACAAGAAAACGTGCTTGCTGCTGATCTACGTAATAGTAGTAGTAGTTAGAAACAACATCGGGCTAAAGCAGACACACCTCACAAAGATCGTTGTTGTTGTGGCTGAGCATCTGACTTGCACGCTCGGCCTGTCTTTTTTTTTTCCTAGCTTTTGTACAATATAATAATCTTTTGGCACTATCACAGATCAGAAAGACAAGACGTCACAAACAGAATCTCGAGCTATTAAAGTGCAACGTCATTTTCATAACAAGCAACAAGCATACCATGTGAACACTGCTGTCACAACAAGAATCTACCTGCACTGTGCAAGAGATAATGGCGTCTAGTACTTACAGTCAACGCACATTAATTAAAACTTCGGATGTGTACGGATTTTCATCGGGATTATCACAAGTAGTCTAATATGCGGTTCAAGACATAATTATTAGGTGGCCAGATAATGGTGTTCCAAAGGTGCTTCTAGCAATCTCAAGGAATCAATCTGACCATCAAAGTAAAATGTGTTTCAATCTAATTATGCTGTTGTGCTGCTTCATCGGGCCATGTCACGTCACGTGACTGAGCGAGTGCCAAAACATCACGATGTTCTCCTGCGACGTGACCGCCTTCTGCCTCATGACATACAGCCCCTTGGAAACGAAACCAAAAGTAATAATAAGAATAATAATTTTATTTCCATCGATAAAAAAAAGCTGATTTAACAGCTTGACCAGTTCCGTGCTCTGGTTTGTAGAAAAAGTACAGTAAATTATTTATGCCGCTTCGAGGCTTGCCAATATATTTTGTGCTGTGTTGAGCTCCAGAACCTTTATTTCACACAAAAGCTTTAAAAAATCGCAAAAATACACAATGTATTATATTTGAAATGTGGTGTCCCAATTGAAATTTAGGGATGCCTTTCAAACAGACCGAAATATTTCATCACTGTGGGTCGGCTGTACTCAGTTAAATCCACGAGTGCAGATAGTTAAAAGTGATATTAGGAGGATGTATAATACAACAGCTGCTTGAAAAATGGAGTGAAACATTGTCTTTCTTGGAGCTTTTGTCCTGATACCACATTCAGATTGTCTTCAACTGCTTTCGACAGTCAACGAACTTCTTTACCTTTCTTTATATTACTGTATTTTTTCATAATACAGATGCTTCATTACTCTAGTGCAGAGATGACCCTTGTTTAGTTGCTTCTTTAAACAAACCTTGTTAGTCCGAAACATGCTGTTTGGAATTTTTATCGTAAAGAATAGCATACATTATTACGAAGCTGTGTCAGCACTGATTGTCGAGAGGAAAGCAGTTATATTGTTTAGAATTAAGGAGTGACAACGTCCTTTCAAAATCTAGTAAGAAAAAAAAAGCCGTGGCTGTGTCCACCTCCTCTCCACTCTTCTATAGTGATCTTAATGTTTTGTAACTTACTTTACTATATACATGTATTGTAACAAATTATTTGAAGCAATGGTACTGTGAAGAAATAATGTATTTGACAGCTGTGATACCTGGAATCCCAGAATACAATGGTTAAATCTAGAGTTTTACTTCAGAAGACCAATTGCAGTGCCATATTTCGTAGAAAATAATCATATTTATTTTTATTCTTACCACCTCCGCATTCCAAGAAACTAATGCGAGCTATCATAACATCAACCACAGATTACGAATGTTAATTGCGTGCGAACAAATGAACTACAATTGAAGCGATGCGAAGTCTACCACTCTTACTCAGTTTACGAGTGGAAGTATCATGAAAAGCTTGCAAAAATTGCTGTTTTTGATACCAAAAGTAAAAAAAAAAAAAACACGGCCGTTGCTGCTCACCAGGAGTGACACATGACCTAGAGCACGCAGCTCCTCAGCATGACCTCCGAGGTCAGGAGGTGCGCGCTAGAAAATCTCGGAGGTAGTGAGCTGGGACTTATGTCATAGTCCATTGATCGCAACAGCCACCAGTCTGCTTAGGTGCTGTTTGAAGGCTACTAATAAGAAAACTGCTATTAGCAGCTCCGCGGTTCTGCCAAGATTGCTTTGGTGGTATATATACTAACTTATAACAAATATAGCCAAAGTGAAATTTCATTGCAATTGGCCTTAAACAGGTCTTTCTGTTCACTCAAAAGTCTGTACTAGCCCTATACATAGAAGGCGTGAACATTCAGCAGATGCAGCAGTGACATACAGGTGTTGTCTCAGTGGAGGTATAGCGTCAGGTCTTCGCAATGAGAGGGAATCGATCCCCCCAAAAACACAAGTGACAGCGAACATGCAATAAGTATACCAAGTTGTACACACTCCTGAAGCATTTCTCTATAGAAAAAAGGTTTCTGAGCTCATAAACAGTGTAATGTAATTTGAGTATCTCTGGCGCAACAACATTCAACTTGTACCGTAATTCTCAGATAAATTGTCTATGACATTTCTCTATAACGGCTCTAAGACACCATGTTCACGGTTTAGAAGAGTTTAGTATAGAGGGTGGCTATGTCCAACAACGGCTTTGGGAACTTTAGTGAAATGCGGCATAACGACGCTCTTTCGAAAGTGGGGTACAGCGGCATTTAAATATATGCTTGACCACAGTGCAAGTTGATGCAGAGGGTTCCTTGTTGATGCAGAGGATTCGAGGTTTCACATGTGTGAGCGTCGGTCTTTGACGCATCCAGGCGCCATCTTGTTGATTGCGGTAAAGGCGGCAACCAGCACTGGGGGTGTTATCTAACGGTCTAAAGCTCTAAGGTACAGTCATGAGAAAAAGTCTGCAGACCACATGCGTGCAGACCTAAGTCAAGTGGTACAGCCTATGCATGCCTGTTCGACCAACGCAATGCACTGAAACAATTCCATGTTGCACGGCTGAAATCTAATGTTCTTGCTGAAGCTGTGGTCTCTAGACATTTGCTCCCGACTTTATATACTACGTATACTGATCTGGCACTGACCAGCCTTTTGCCATGATAGCAAGCATCTGGGAGATTACACAGAAGGTTACAAGACAGGTCGTTTCAAGCTCGTAACACACATATCAATGAGAACCATTCGCTTCTGAAACACACACACATTCTTTTTCGAGTTAATTGACTCATATACGCATTCGCCATGCACTGTTTGCTACTGGGCGCTGAATGCCAAAGTCGTAGATACGCAAGACACCGGTCGAGTTGATTGACTTCTCACAACAGTGCGTCGAGAGTGTAGTAAGGCCGAAATAAAGGGCACAACCACATGAACCACGTGACGTGGCAAAAACAGCGCACAAACGTACGCGAAAAAATTGTATATAGTATAATACGTGCAAACACAGCATTATCGTGAACAATTGAAACGCGACCAAGACCAATGAAATTGCGAGAATTTGATTCGACTAATGGTGCAGTTCGTTTTAACGTATAGAATAAACTAGAGGGAGGGAGCATGACGTCATGCGGCTAGCCACATCAAGGCAACAGCTCTTCCCTCTTTGTCTCTCCCATCGGCACACTGACTCTTGGGAAACAAGCCTGCACATACTTGCCGAGCCTTTCAAGGCATTTTGATGCAGGCCGCTTTCCCGTGAGACTTCCTTTACATATTTATTACTAGGCACTAAAACATTTACGCGGCACTACAAAGAACGGAGTATGGCATATGGAATCTATATATATTGAGTCCACTGATGTGTCTGCTATATACGGCAATTAAAACCTTGCGATTTTGCTTATGTAATTCTGTTGAGGTTCCATTTGTCCACAATAGTGCGGTGAAGCCTTATATAGGCTATTCCATCTTAACGTTGTCTTCCGAGTGTGCTGTGTACACAAAGTGAGAGATATGTTAGGGTTGAGGCGAGAAAGTGCCGTCTCAGCGCAAAGTGATGCTGGAAGACGAATCGAGAAAATGGAGGGGGGCGGTCGTTTATTTAACGCTGTTTGACGTCGTCTTTAAGCGCAGACGTTCGATTAAGACGTGTGAAGAAGGTGTCTGGAGTGACTAGGGCAGTTAATAACACTGTGTGTGAGTTATAAGTTAGTGTCCACTTTTCTGTCATGGTCTTACTGGGGACATTGCAGTTGGACATGCTCAGATCAGTGCACACATTACAGGAAGCACATGGGATGAAGCGCATGCTTGTAAGCCAGGCCAGAACTCAAGTTTGTGCATTCTGCAACAACCCTGCATGTTTCATCTTCGATGCGAGACTGTAAGCTAGATCTTGGGGTCCGTATTTACTAACGAAGTTCTTACACAGGAACTTTTAGTAACAACAGATGCAAAAAAAAATTATGTTGGCGGCAATTGTTAGCGAAGGCGAGCAGCAAATGGCAAGCAACACTCAGAACAAAAAACTGTGAATTCAGCCCCGTATCTGACGTTACCGTGCATTTGAATGTACATTGAATATACAGCCATTGCACATTCAGCCATTGAAATTTCTTAGAACCGTGTCGGAACGCTTTATTAAGGAATGGGCTAGTCTCACGGCTGAATATGTAAAAAGTAACGAAGCGTAATATCGTTAATTTCTTTTCCTTTCTTTTCTCCTGTCCTCTTTACATGGCGGCAGCTCCATTTGTATACCCTGATGTGATCCGAATGCGCGTCTGTCGAATGTATGACGGTCCAGGTACGTGCCTTAACAACTGTACGGTCACACGTCCGCGATATCAGTAGACTTCATCATTACTATCGTTTAAGTGTACTACGGTGGCAAAAAGAAAGAAGAATGGGTGCATAATCGACGGAAGCTTGATGTTAAGATGAAAGACTTCTTTTATGCAAAAGAATGTGTGGATTTTTTTTTTTTTTCAACAATATCGTCTGCTAGTAGTCAGTATACATCCCACTATAGCTGTCAGAGAAATCCAAGGTGCCAGTCGTCGCCAGATTGTTTCAATTACACTTAATATATCTGGAGAAAAAGCTTTCCTTTCATCTCTTTCTTTTTTTTTTTAGACAAATGCGGTGCTCTTGTAATTCCAACTTGGGCCGCAGTGTCACTCTTGTAGATACCCGTTCAAGGATATCACGTATTTGCGAGGAATTCCTCATTCCTATAGCGTCTCGGTAATGGGTATACCGACGTGCCTCGCGTTGGAATGCAGACGCAGCCTGCTGGTGTTATTTGTCGTATGTTTGATGGGGCTGTGCCACGTTTCGTTCAGTGTAAAGGGTGAGTACATGTTCGGAAAAAAAGAGATAGAGAAAAAAGGGAGTGCGGGAGTGGCTCAGAAGATAAAGTTGATGACGCTCAAGTAATGGAGCACCCGAGAGAACAAGCTGCTGCGGAGCAGGGAGAGAATAACAGATTGCCCGCGAACCATATAATCACAAGCGTTTGGAATGCTCGATTGCAGGGTCTCCAGGATCGGGGGGAATGCAAGGGTTGCAATGGAACGAGGGCTGAGGACGGGGTTGGGACGGTGGGTTTAGACAGATGGAGGAGGAGCAAGGGGGAGGGGAGGGGGCGAACAAAGCATCCGTCGTGTAGAGCTCGGTGGACACTCGATCATGCTTTAAAGAAATAAAATGTACTTTACAGTGATGTAGACGCGGGTTGCAGTAGGGGAGAATGTGCTCCTCGAGCGAATTGAAATTGACCCACCTTTCCGTGCAGCTGAACTCACACGCGCCATATATCAAACGCTCTTTGCTGGTGGGGAAAGAGCGCGCGCGAACGCTGGAGTAAGAGGCGTTATATCAAAGAAGTTTAAAGAAAAAAAAAATGCTGTAGGAAAAGAACGAAACGTTGTTCCATCTTACCAACGAAGTGCAGTGCAGCGAGCCTACGGATTGTTCGCATGACGTCACCTACGCCATTTTGTAGCCCTGTCCACAGATTCCACTATGCTACTGAAGATGAGCGGATCTAGATTACGTGCTGCTTTTCACCGAGCTGGCTGTACTGTAATGTGGCGAACTCGATGACGTCACTGCATACCCGTAGTACTGTTAATGTTTGGCGCGAAGGAACAGCGCAGCAGCAACTACACGGGGCGTATTTGCGACGTATATCGGGCGTTGCGTCACCCGCCGTCGAGCAAGGAGACTACAGATGGTTCGGTTCGCGCGGTAACGACGTTGTTAGCGCGGGTGTACGCTATACAAGTGCGGCCGTTAAGTGGGCGTGGCACGAGGCACTTGCGCCGACGTGTGACGCCAGTGAACTAGCTCCTGCCAGGATTATGCTAGCAAGCGGTCACCCGCTCGACGTAAAAAACTGAGGCTACGCCGCCGCGCGGGTGACGTCACGCAGGAAATACGCGGCGAGCTAGAGGATGGACGCGCCCTTGATGTCGGCGCTGGGGGATAAGAAATCACTGAAAGTATGAACAGCCACCGACTAGCCCTTTTCGTCGCTCTTTCGTCCTTGATATTCGCGATTCTCGTGTCTACATGGCGGACGCCTTTTCGGGAATTATCTTGCATGAAAAAAAAAAAATGAAAAAAAGCTTCTGGTCGACTAGTGCAATTTACTTCTAACGATGCTGAAGATTTAGTAAAACTACTAAGACTTCATTTCAGACAGGCAGTATACTAATTAGCGCCAGAAGGGCCGGCATATCAATCTTCTTAACAGGTATACTTACGGGCCTATTGTTCATTCACGATTCATATAAAGCAGCGTACTAAAAAAAAAAAAAAATAACGGACGCATCTATATTAAGGACACGAACAAGCTCTTTTTGTGTGTTCTTATTTCGTGCTCGTTCGTGTCTTTCGAATGCCATATGATTGAATGGGAACACATGCGACTGTACCGTGCGATCATACACGTGCGGATGCCACGCACATACGGGGGTTCATTGGACCTGATAGTTGCGGGGCATATGGGATACTTCGACAGGGTTTCGCTGTGTACTGCACAGAACTGGCGAGAGGGAGCATATAGTCCTAGCTGTGTCGCTACGGCGCAGTAGTGTATCCGTGTGGAGAAGACAAATGAACTGCTACATTGCTAGGTGGGTTGTAAAATCTGCGAAGAAACGTAACCTTTTTCTCTTCTTTCTTTCTCTCCTACTTCGTACCGTGTCACAGGATCGTTCCGAGAATGAAAAACGACTCGCGCGCGCGAATCTATAGATCGAGCGAGGGCTCGAAAATTCGGGAAATCGTGCCCGGAAAAAAAAAGGAAAAAAAAAAGCAGGAAGTGGTAAACGAACAAGATCGCGAAGCTCTCAGCTGCACGAATACTGAACTGCGGAAACGATTTTGTTTCGAGTCTTATTCATTTTTCTGTAAAATTTGAAAGGATTTCTATATGGACGTGCCGGAGAAGAGCCATGGCAGGCGTTTCCCCGCAGGAGCGAATGCCCACCCTAAGGAAACGGGACAAGGTGCCGTTAATAGGTGAAGTTAGATTGGTAGATTACGCTAACTATCTCAAATAGTATTTTCGTCAGGAGAAGCTTTATAACCCCGTTAGGATGCGATCAAGAAATAGACAGGTGGCGACGCCACCGTGACATTGCCGCACTGTCTCTGTGGTGACGTCATGAATTTCCAAAGCGCGACCGCTGAGCGCCACGAAATCCTTTGTCAGCAGACAAGGATTGCATTGACGTTCTAAATATAGCGAAGGCTGCTCACCACGGCAACTTGACCTGGCACAGAAAATGACCCGAATACGCAAAAAAAAAAAAAAAAGCGAAACGTATGACGTCACGGGAGCTACAGTTTAGGCGAGGTAATAAAGGCGAAATTTTGGCCTTCATTTCTGAAATAAATTTATTGCTGCCTGTGATACGTTGAAATTCAGGAAGGCGTACTGGTTACTTTACCGCATCGTCATTGTGGTATCACCAAGCTATACCATCACGATAGGAACTTTACACTATCGATTAAAAAAAATGCCATTATTTCTTGTCATATACATATAATGCTTGCAAGTTCCATCATGTGTTTATTGTTTAGTATTGAATAAATTCTCTCTTTTCTAATTACTTGAGCTTTTGTAATTTCTGATCGCACTTACGCTGTCTTCCACGCTTTTATTGCTTACATATAAATTCCAAACAGGTTTCTTGCAGTCTTGTTTTCTGGTCTGGGACCTCCTCTTCGTTTAAATTTATGGATGTACTTGTTTTTCTGCCCAATAAAAAAATGCAGCCGTCCGAGTGATCGATTGACTCGCTTCACTAAAATCGAGCTTTTCTCTCCATAGATGTACAAATATAACTTTTGAAATAATACTCTGCTGTCTGAACTGACTCGGACGGTTTTCTTTATAGTACCTCTTAAACGGATATAATATTAATAATACAACAAGAAATCTGCAGTACACATAGGCCGGAGCTCGGGGCCGCATTTCGGAATGGCTTTAACCCGAAATCGACCCGGGGGTACATCGCTTTGGGCGGTCAAAGAGAGGAAGGATAAAGAATGGAAGTGCGTGTAGAGAACACAGAGAGGAGAGGGAGAGAAAGAGTGAGGGAGATTAGGGATGAGGAGAAAGGAGAGAGAGAGAGTGGGTTGAAAGTGGCGACGGTCTTTTGTTTGGCTTGGACACCGCGGTGTCTTTCCTACCGGTCGGTCTCTTGTGCTAAGGTGTAACCGATCAAAGAAGTATTCTATACAGACCGCACCCTCAACGGATGCTCGGGCCAGCAAGCGAGCGAGCGGCCGGTAAGTTCGATTTCGCGCACAACGGAGCGGTGTTCCCGTGCGTGGACGTCGTTTGCTTTTCGAATGTATTCGACTGTCGCCTGCATACTGCACAGCCCGCGGGGATATCGTGCGATGTAGCGAAAAAAATAAAGGAAAAAGAAGGAAACGCATCGTCTTCGCCGTGGCTTTGTCGGTCAAACTGATTTAATAACGCGCCTAATTTAGAGAACTGGGAGATGAGGAAAAATGAACTGTTCTCGCCCTGAAAAAAAAAAAAGAAAGAAAGGGAACGATGTCATTAACGCGATTCGATTCGCGTTGGCTTTTGTGAAAACAGAGGGATCGCGCGCCTCCGACTTTTCATCCAGATTCGGATTCTGCGCGCTCTGTGTTGAATACGACGCGTACAACGCGGGGAGAGGCTGCGTCGATTCTTTCTTTCTTTCTTTCTCTCTCTCTCTCTTTCGATTCTTTTCGCATGCGGGAGATCGTTTTGTCGCCTTGAAGCGATCACGTAAATCGACAGCGACGCTTGCAGATTTGTTATCGATGATGATGGTTTCCCGCCAATGTGGCATAAACCCACACACCATAAGGGTTAGACCAAGCAGTCGGGTGGTGGTCATCATCATCACCAGCCTATCTTTATGTCCACTGCAGGACGAAGGCCCCTCCCGGCGATCTCCATTTACCTGTCTTGCGCTATAGTTGATTCCAACTTGCGTCTGCAAATTTGCTAATTTCATCGCCCAGCCTAATTTCCTGCCGTCCTCGACTGCGCATCCCTTTGCTTGGCACCAGGGAGGTAGTAAGAGAAAAAAAAGAAAGGATAAATGAAATTACAAGAGAAACCGATCGTAAGTGAACTAAAGGAATGTGCAATACAGTAAAGTAAGCCTCGCGAAAGTGAAAGAAGAAGCAAATTGCCGTCGCTTTCATGGGTTGCCGAAAATAAGACTAAAAGATTAAAAAAAAAAGAAAGAGTTCGCACATTCCTGGAAACGAACATTGTCGGCTTTTTTGGGAGCAAATCGTTTCGCCGGGCGGTGGGAAGTTTCCTGTATACGCGACTGGGACGATCTACAGAGGCGCGAATAAGATTTCGGTAGAAAATTGAGTACCTTCGTTCTTTTCTCGCGAATGAACAGGAGAAAAAAAATGGAAGTGAAAATTAACTCCGCACTGCGTAGCCAGCCGCCAGAGTCACAACGGCGCAGACCCCCAGCGGTTTGGTCGATCGACAGCGATTGTCGCTTTGCGGCGTTAGCTCGCGAAGCGACAGGACTTTCCCTTGGTTGTAGAAGCAGCAAATGAAGTAAGGCAAATGAAATAGCATTTTTGTGCAGGCTTGACAAGTTCTGAAAGCGTTCACGCTGAGATTACAACTCGCACACTTCACTGTCCTTTTTCTTATATATTTTTTTTTTTTTGCAATGCACGGACATCCACATTTGTTTTGCTCAGAAATGCGTCTTGTTTTTGTGTACACCAAGAGTCAAATTATGCGTCCGCCGCAGTAAGCCCAGCGGATATATGGCATTGTGCTGCTCGGCTGAGGTCGCGGGTTCGATTCGATGTGGGCCTCGGTGGCCGCATTTGGATGAGGGTGAAATGCAAGAACGTTCGTATACTTAGATTTTAGTGCGCGCTAAAGAAACTTCATCCCCAACTACGTCGTGCGGCGTAAACAAGAGCGTGGTTTTATGGCACGCAAATTTACCTCATATTTTCTTTTTACAGCGAAGTTGTATATGGCTAGCCGATTCGTCCCTCTGTCTGTCGCCTGTACGCCGAAAACTCCTCTGGCGCAACCCCCATGTACATGCGCGAAGAAAAAAAAGAAGGAGCGAGAGAGACGCGCGATTGGCTGCGCCAGTAGTGACGTCGTTGCTCTCCGTCGCAGCCAAGCGCGCGCGCAGCAGTTTCTCTCCGGCTCCGTAATGGGCAGGTCACGTGTCCTACGTACTTCTGAGGAGCAGGCAGCTTTCGATCAGCAACGCTGCGAGCAGAACGCGGAACGAGCTCGTCTACGCCGTACCGACCAGCCACTCCTGACGAGATATTTAACTTTTAGTGTCTACGCATTTCAAACACTGTGCCATGTACTGTTAGTTAAATGTTTGAGTTCAACTCGGGAGGGAAGTATATCGTAAATGACCCCACTCGACAGGAGGCATAACGCTGGCATTAATTATGAAGACGTTCGCGGCGCCTTTCGCTATATAGAGGTGCGATACTCGGCAAGTTCGTTCCAGACGAAACACGGGAGCGCAAGAGAAAGAGAGCTCAAGGGCGGTTGCTGAACTAAACCATAGCGTATTTCCATTCAAAAAAAAAAAAATGAACAGAACACGTAATCGTATATGCACATTCGCTTTTTTTTCTCTGTCTTTCACAGCATGACCATCTCATAACAATCAGAGCAGGGCGCTCTTTTTTCTTTTGTTTGTTTGACCCATTTCTGGAACGCACTTCAAACGCAGCAGCTATAGAAACAGTTCCGACATTTATCAGAAGTCACCGAACTTTGTCCTTCGCTGAGACACGTCCCCTTCTTTTGTCATCTCCTGCTTACATCGACTTTTCTGCCTGTATGTCAAACTGTAGTAAGGACCTCTCGTCGTGTGTGTGTGTGTGTGTGTGTGTGTGTGTCAGGGACGGGACAACGCGAACAGTCTATAACATGTAGTGATGGCGACGCAGCTGCATGCGTCCCTATAACGTCGTCGTTCCAGAGCACAACTGAGATAGATATATATATACTATTCGGACGGCGCTGTCGCGACAGGAAGAAACGGGGACGAAAGCTCGGCCCCTCTTTCGTTTTCGTTCCCCCCGGGCTTCCCTCGGTTATTGCTGGTCGGCGGCGGCAGTCGTGGGGGTCGCCGGGGAGCGCTGGCTCAGCGGGTCCCGGGCCGTCGCGGCCCCTTCGGCGGGACCGCAGGTGGCGCGGCCCATGTCCGAATCGCGCAGACCGTTTCTTTCGCCGGAGGACGTTTGCCGGGGCTCCGGGGGAGAGGGAGGGAGACCGCCTTGGTTCTCTCCCGGTGACACAGCAGGTCGGTTTGTTTTGTGCTCTGCGCAGGAAAACAGGGACACGATGATGGGTGGCAGTCCTTTGTATAGGATTACTGCGCACGCGTGCACTTTTCGTGGCCCATCTTTCGACTATTCGCGTCTTTAATTCGGCCAGTCATTCTGTCATGGCGAGTTGCTAGTTCGTGTTAAAACTTTCAAAAGCGCGCTTATAGACGGAATAAAGGCGAAAGAGATCGATGATCGACCAATCAGTGAATCAATCAGCCAATCGATGACAACGCGGAGTACATGAACGCGAAATCAATAATTCATAACAGTCTCTACAACTCTGTTTAAGTTCGTGACATAGAGTTCAGTTTACTGCGTAATAGCATTGCATCACAAGGTAGATGCAGAAATTCTGCGTATGGGGTCGTGTTAACTTCGTTAACTTGACCCTCAAGGGACGTGAAAATGAGCGCACTCTCCACAAGACACCGGGGAATGGGCAGCAAGATTCCTCCGTTTCTTCTTTTTTTTTTATTTATATAGGACGTTGAGTTAACTTTGGACGTACCACCACCGGCTTGCGGTGGCACAGTGGGTGCACAGTGCGCTTTCGTCGCGTAAGCTAGCAAACAAGACGATCATGGCTCTAATGACACGCCGCGCTGAACCTTACGTCACGCGAGGGTAAAAGTATCCTTGAAAGTAATACACAGAGAATACGACTTCTACAGCTCTTCTTGTGCTGTTTTCCGGCACGATTTCCCCTATAGGTTTTGTGTTAATAAATATCGATAATTATGACAACTATAACAATTGTGACGGCTTGCCGCTTGCTTAAGCAAGTGAAACGACGAACAGACGGCAACGAGCGTTTTTCCTTGTTCTCGTACGTTTAGAGCTTCGGTTACCTACTTCTTCGCGTTATGCAGCAAACCCCAGACGTATCAGAACCGATCTAGAAACGTACGAGAGCTCAAGAAGGACGGGGCAGCCGACAGCCGCCGCCGAACTAGCCTTTTCGAGGCGGATGCGCGGCGGCCTCGCCGAGATCAGTGCTGGATGAAGACCGTGTCGAGCTCGGCGAGCCTCCGCTGGCTGCCCGGGTGACTCCGGTGCGAGGGCACGATGTGGGACACGATGCTGTGCGGCTGCAGCGCCAGCGGCTGCAGCGAGATCTTGGGCGACGGCTGCCGGGGAGAACCGGCCGCGGCCGCTGTCGGCAGCGGGATCTCCGAGGCGGCCGTCGAACTGTGGATGCCGTACAGCAGGTACAGGGCCACGCCTGGGAGAATCAAGAACAGGCGCGATGTAGGAGGCCGCGAATTTAATGGTGCCGCATGTGCTGTAGAGGGGAGGTATTCTGTAAGAGTACCGCCTGGTGGACTATGTCCATTTCGTCTGCTGCTGAGGCGCTGATTGGCTGTCGCGCCTGCGTGGTTGCTGCGGACGCGCAGCCCAGCACAACCAATCAGAACTTCGAAAGCAGACGAAGTGGACGTGTACACTAGGTGGACTCTTACGCAATATCTCCCCAGTTCTTGACTGACATCGGCGCGTGCGAGCTTGCTAAAGGAGAAAATTATTTCAGCTGCGTGAGTAAATTAGACTTCTACAATATCACAAAAGGTGCCCTCACTGCGGGAAGACGCTTGGTAAGCCAGGAAAGAAGCATAAAGGAGAGAAGGGTTGCGACACCACCTTTAAGTTCTCGCGAGAGCATGTCGTGACGTCGTGGATTTTGACGGCGTCTGCTTGGGCCAAAAGAAATTTTCACCGGTAAAAATCCACTACCTATACATTGTATTCTAAAGGAACCAAATGCAAATAAACGTTCAAGAGCTTTTACCGAACCACAAAGGCCCAAACGTGAAGAAATACTCGAATTCGTGACGTCACACTGACGCACCGTCCCTAAGATTTTGGTGCGAGATTTGAAAAAAAAATGGAAATTTGTCCTACGTTTTCTCATCTAATGAACAACCCATCGCCGCGAAATCAACGAGAATAGAGTTGTTTGCGCACACTTTATCAATATAAACTGATTTAGCGTTATCTTTAGTGACTTCTTAAACGTGCTGCTCCATTGATTGTGACCCGATTGTGCGACCGACGGACTTTGCGACAACCTGAGGCGCTGTTTGCCTCAGCGTGGCGCCTTGACAGGCTGCTTAAACGAGGGAAAGGGGTCACAGGAAGATGTAGACTTGAAGTGATAAGCATTCGCCAAAAAAGGAAAACTTCAGACTTGAACCAACGTTTCGACAAGGGGACTTGGCTTCGGCAGGGGTCCCTGACGAAGAGAAATCCTTTTGTCGAAACGTGTGCTCCCAGCAGAGGTCTCCCTCGTTCTGACACTTGATTATTTCAGCAGACTGTGTGCAACAACTCACACGCATAGCCTCGGACACCTCTAATGCCCCCATACCAATGTGCAGAGTAGACATTCTGAAATGTTCTTCAGTTAGCCACCCTGTCTCTCCTTTCCTTATCGCGTGCTCTCTTGCTTGGAAAGGTCCACACCTGTGGACATGGGTAATATACGAAACTAGTAGCGCCGAGGCTCCTCTCTTTTAGATAGTTCTGGTACAGTCAATTTTGAATGACCCCGGGACCAGGACGTACTCGACAGCTAATCTTGTACTCTCTCTGCACCCGTGGGCATGCCAGCGGTTCCAGAACTCGCACTGTTCCAAGGTATATTACGTTATGATACTGTGTGACACGACCACTTCCCTCTAAAGAAATTAAATTAAATTACGGGGTTTTACGTGTCAAAACCACTTTCTGATTATTAGGCACGCCGTAGTGGAGGACTCCGGAAATTTCGACGACCTGGGGTTCTTTAACGCGCACCTAGATCTAAGTACACGGGTGTTTTCGCATTTCGCCCCCATCGAAATGCGGCCGCCGTGGCCGGGATTCGATCCCGCGACCTCGTGCTCAGCAGCCCAACACCATAGCCACTGAGCAACCACGGCGGTTCACTTCCCTCTAGAGTCTACAGCTAACGCCAACCTTGGGCAGCGTAGGGTCATGCATAGTTACAGTAGGCCATGGACAATCGTGACATGCACCATGACTAAGTGAACCCGGAACCGATATTGCTCGAGAGCTGCTGGTGTCTTGTTGCCACGTTCGTAAATTCTTTTCTCCGAGTGTCCATCGACAGGATCTGGAGCGAGACCGTTCTCAATAACCTGGTACTGACCTATGGCCAGCCAGCAAACGAACACGAGCCAGGCCGAGACGAGCAGATCGACCAAGAGGCAGACGTTGAGAAAGGCCCCGATGCAGGGCAGCCAGGGCACCATGGGCACGCGGAACGCCGCTCCCGCGTGCAACAAGCTGGGACCGAGCTGGACCTGCGGCTGCCGCGACAGCAGCACCAGTAGAGCGGCCACCGCGACCGCGCACAGCGTCGATATAACCGCGCAGACGGAGGCCGTTCGACCCTCGAGTCTCGATCCGACCTCCATGGCCACCGAGAGGACCACGAGTGCCGCGACGACGCCCGAGACGGCCAGGTCCGCGCGGCGCGCTGTCGCCGACGTGGGCTCGCGCAGCGAGTTGCCACCGTTTCCGGCCAGGAGTCCGTCGGTCAGCGCCGCCACGCGTAGTCGCTCGCGGTACTCGCGCACCAGGGCGTCGATGTCCTCCTCGTCCTCGGACGAAGACGAGCAAGCCGAGGAGCTCGGGGAAGTCGTCGACGACGCCGGTAGCGAGCTGCCACCGCCGTTGCCGGCGGCGGAACCTTCCTTGGCCGGCGGCGACTCGTCGCCGATCAGGTCGTAGGCAGTCCGGCTGGCCGGGTGGTAGCGGGCCAGAAGCAAGGCCACGCACACGGCCGCGTTCAGGGCCAGCGGCCCGACGGCCATGAGACCCAGGAGCCTGGGCACGGGCGCCACCAGCGCCGCCCCGGCGGCCAGCGCTCCGGCGGCCAGGATTGAGCCCACCGGTCGGCCCGCGTTCGACGTCTTGGCCAGGCCGCGGAAGAGCAGTCCGTCGGCGGCCAGCGAGCGCACGGCGCCGCCCAATGGAAGTAGGCCGTATAGGGCGAGTCCCACCAGGGCCAGGAGCGACGCCGCGCTCATGGCGGTGCCGGCCCACTCGGCCGAGCACGAGGCCAGCATGGCGGCCAGCGGGCGGGCCGTGTCGTGCCGGGCCTGGATGGTCACCACGACGGCCATGGAGAATGTGAGCAGAAACGTGAGCGCCGTGCTGAGGCCCAGCGCCAGGGGGAGGTCCCGCCACGGCTGAGGGCTGTCGGGGGCGCGCCGCAGCGCCGTGTGCGGACCGATGAAGGCGTACGTGCAGAGTGCCGCACCGGACAGGAGCTGGAAGCGAGAATTTACGCGGTCACTCATCTCCCGCAGCGAGAACGATAGGTGACTGTAAAGGCTGCAGAGAACTATAAAAGAAGGGTGGTAAGGCCAGGGGGCGTAACCACGGGGGAGGGGGCTGCTTTCCGCCCGAAATTTCTGTGTGCCGAATATCTGGCATAAAACGACACCCATGTTAACCTCCCACTACCTCTTCCCCCCCAAAAAATAATGGCTGTGGCTTAGCTAAGGTTAAGCCCAGGATGCGAAGCATACTAAAGAAGCCTTGATACGCCACTGTGTGAGGCGCCATCAGAAATCTTGTGACAGCATCTTGAGTGCGCATGGAGCGCAGTTAATATAAGCTTTGGAGAGGTACTAAACAAGAGTTCATAGGAGCATGAAAGCTTGAAGTGGTCAACAGTTGCAGAACAGTGCTGAAGCTCCCCTTGCTTAGGCTCTATCATGGAGGCTGTCCTTGTTCAGCCATTGTTGATCACCTTGACAGGTGTACTGGCCTTTTCCCGAAGACGTATCTTAGCATCGCCTACAGTGACAGGTTATGAAAGCGCAGATGGTTAGGCTTTACTCAACTGACCCCCGTGGGCGCACTGTCGCTGAGCATGAGCATGGCGAAGCTCCAGGAGTTGCCCGGAGCGGCGGTGGCGCCCACGGATCCCATGGCGACGAAGAAGAGCGCCGACAGCAATGACAGTGCGATGAGCGCCATGCCAAGCCACGTTGGTTCACGTGAGGAGGACAGCAGTCGGGGTGCGGCGGCCACGGAGGCAGCAACCAAGCCTAGCGCCAGTGCTACGGGGTCGTACGAGCCGAGGGCCTGACGGAAAGGAATAAATAGAACACGCATTAGAATTACGTTTACACTCGGTCGAACAGTGCTAATGAGAGAAGCTGACAAAATAAACGTTCACAGCAAACACTGCATCAAGCAAGGCTGTCCTACATTACCCTACTGGAACGTATTGTTGTCGTTGTTGTTGTTGCCTCAAAACAAGGCTCGGGTACCCACAGGGGGCATTGGCCACACTGGGTTCATTGAAAAGTGCATCTAATAAAATATCAAAAGGGGGTAAAGGCGTACATTCAAAACGAAGCACTATAGGCAACAAGATGCTAACAGAAATGTAGAGTGCCTGCATATACGTTTACGATAAAATGAAAATAAAGTAAAGCGTCCCACATTCGGTGCACCTAGCAGCAAACCTTCCTGACGTTTCAATGAACTTGTGTGCAGTAGAAATCATTGACCCTTGGCTTGTGCCTGATTGACATGTAGGCGCCAAAGGACAAGATGTCTGGTGTAGTAAGCGCTATGCCTAGCTTATACTATAGTTAGAAATAAGAGAAACATTTTGCGGAGCGCGGCGAAGCGGCGGCAAGAAAGAAAGAAATGGTCCATTGTATCTGGTTCATTGCAAAAAGAGCAGAGGTTAGTTGAGGACAAACCAGATCTATGGAGGTAAAAATTTAGGCGGGGAATTCTACAACGGAAGCTTCTTAAGGTCACCTCGCATTGTCGTGAAAGGCATTTGCTCGTGTTTTATCGGAAATTTAGGTGTCGGAAATCATCTGCGGAAAGTAAGGATGAATTACTACAATTTAAAAATAAAAGACGTTTAAATCGAGCTCCTGTTATAAAAGCGAAATCAGGAATATTTAAGACTGGGCCATATAGTGATGAGGATGCAAGCGAGTCAGCTGATTCACTTGAAAAGATTCCACTATGACCGGGGACCCACACAAAGCGGATTTCGGACAAATTGTTCGGTGCTATAGCGTTGAAGATATACTCAGAAGGTGTGACCGATTATTAGAAGTTAAATGAGTACAAACCGAAAGCGCATCAGTAACAATTATATCACTTTAGAATTCTGGGGACCCAATTTTCTCATAGCTAGAATAATTGCCAGAAATTCTGCAAGCACTAGTGGGTGTAATCAGCGAGATGGAGAGCAAAAGACCAGTTAAGCCGACATGAAAAGATGCCTACTCCGGCCTTTTCTAAATGTTGTGTTGCATCCGTAGAAGCAACCGAGCGGGACGGAAATTTACTAAGATGATCTTGAAGGAGACCAAGTGTGCGCGCCGGAAGAAGTTTTGCGTGTTTTGGAAAAAACGTCATCAAAAATCAGTTTAACCTTTAACGAATTAGCTTTTGGAGAAATCAGGCACTGTAGCCGAACATCAAGTTTTGATAACAGCGTCTGAACAAAAACAACTTGTGGTTGTCGATAACGCCGCCAATGTGTTCTGAAAAATGAATCGAGAGAATTGATGATGATGGATTGCAAACGGAAAAGGGGTGCATCGTATAGCTTCAGAAAGGTCAGGACAGTGAGTTGCTTAAATCTGGACTGAAGGGGAAGAATCCTTGCCTCCCTATAAAGCACGTCGTTAGCCAGAAAACGCGACAGCCCAAGACATAGACGGAGC
Source organism: Dermacentor andersoni (assembly GCF_023375885.2). Lineage (NCBI taxonomy): Eukaryota > Metazoa > Arthropoda > Arachnida > Ixodida > Ixodidae > Dermacentor > Dermacentor andersoni. The sequence goes on from NC_092816.1 coordinate 55,703,680, forward strand.
GCTTGCCTATTAGTATCGAAGGTCTTAGCTTGTATGCAGCACATCCTGAAAAAAGAACACAGCCGAGTTCGAGAATGGGGTGGACGTAAAGCTCATAAATCATCAACAACATAGCCGTACGCATACCCATCTTTTTATTAATGAAACGGCGCAACAATCCTATTGCACGTTCACATTTACTAGTATCTGTTTCGATTTGCTGCTGCCAGTTTAGCGTTCCATAATATGTTATTCCTAAGTACTTCAAAGCTGCAACTTGCGGTGTCGGCTCATTTCGATAATGAAGTAAAATGAGAACGGGATTTGCCATTGCCAATGGAAACAAAAGTAACGAGCATTTCTTGACGTTAAGGGAAAAAGACAGCCCGTCCAACCAGAACTCGAGTACAGACAAATCAGATTGCAAAATTTGGCGTAACATATTGACATCCCGTGATAAGGAGAAAAATACAATGTCATCTGCACAGAGATAAAATTGCACGTCCTGATGAACTGGGAGAGCCGATAACAAAATATTAAATAAGAGCGGAGAAAGAACAGATCCTTGTGGTACACCTCTCGTCTGTTTATGTGTCCTCGATGTAACCCCATCTTTGAAGCAAAAAAAAATGTCTATCGGAAAGGAACTCTTCTATCCAGGCCACTAGATAGTCTGGAACAGCACAGCTCGCTAACCTAGAAATTAAAATTCCAAGCTCGACACTGTCATATGCTTTCCCAACGTCTAAAGTTACCAAAGCTGTAACTTGCCCTGATAGTCCTACGAGTCGAATGCGGCTTTCTAAATCAACGTGAGCTGACCATATGGAACATTGAGACCTAAAGCCTATTTGTCTCACGCACAGAGTACCCTGGGAACAAGTGAATTCATTGAGCCGGACATGAATTATTTTTTCTGCTATTTTGACTGGATTCGAAGTAAGGGCGATTGGCCGAATGTTGTCCAAGACATATCCGAGGTTTCGATTTTTAAGTAAAAGCACAATTTTTGCAATTTCCTAAGAGTCCGGGATCCATGTATATTGAAGTGAACAGTTGACTATATTCAAAAGCTCATTAGGGGAAGAGTTAAATAACAGTTTAATCATAGCTGTTGTGATACGGTCTGGTCCAGGAGCCGATTGGTGTGCAGTTAAAATGACCCCGGATAACTTGTCATGGTTACTTCTACAAATTCATATGTCGAACTCTTAAACCTTCTAGGTCTAGGGCATTGCAAAGAAAAGCGTGCTTAAAGCCCTTTAGCGATATCATCGAGTATATCCACCGCTTTTTTGGGTGATAGAACAACGGAATACGATCAGATTTTCTGCTGCGTAAAAACCTAAAAAGTGCCGATCTTCTTTCTGGTTTTGACAAAGATGAATGCAGTTCGTTATTTTGTTCATCTTTTGCTATTGCCACAGTTCTTTTAAACAGACCTGCACAGAGTTTATAGTCAATCCAATTTTTTGGTGAATGATTATGTTGGAGACTTTTCCATACTGCTTTTCTTCGCCTGTAAGCCCCTGTACATGCTTCATTCCACCAAGATGAATTTGACGGCGAGCTGCTAGACATAACCGTAAATTCAGCGGGCTGAATCGCAGAATTTAAAAGTAGTACCACCGAGTCAGCCCTCCGCTGTCATCATGAGTAGCCGAAGGTTATACCCCTGTACTTATCGCTAACTTATAACTTTTATAATTAATGAGCCGTCTTTGCCGCACAATAGGAGCCTGACGTGAAAGCATAATTTCAACTGTAATGGGTAAATGATCGCTACTTGTTCCATTGTCAAAGGTATATCCCACGATGAGATAGACATCCGAGCAGACGAGAACCGAGCAGACGAGAAAGTCAGGTCTAATGCAGATGAGAATCGCCCACGTAGAAAAGTAATTCGACCTGAATTGTGGCATCGAAACTTATTGCCATTCACCCGATTCCACAACCTTTTTCTACAAACATCCGTTTTCATGCCCCAAGAAGTGTGGTGAGAATTAAAATCTCCTGCCAGAAGCGTTACAGTTGTACGAGTTCGGTACAGTGAGTCCAGGTGATGAGTGCACTTGACTCCGCTCGGAAACTACGCATTAACCCCTTTAAACGCAGTGCAATCAGGCAGTAAAAAAATCTAATCCTACAAGTTCGCCGTCTGAACACACACGTTCAAAAGAAACAGTTACCTTATGATACATTTTTGATGAAAGTAAAGCTAACAGCCCTCCGCCTCTATAGACCATGGCGATCAAGACTAAATGTTCGAAATTTATTAATAGCAAATCTCTGATGTGACGAAAGCCATGATTCCTGAAGTAAAATGACATCTGGAATTAGGACATGGACTAGATGAAGTAAGTCAACGTAACCGGAGGAGATGGAGCGGCAATTACATTGAAGCACCTTTACTGATGCAATGGTGTTCCTAGAATGGATGATTCCATGGCAGCACGCAACGCATCCTGCTCGTGGTGTTCATTGTTTTTTTTTCCTTTTTTCGCTTTATATTTAGGAGAATCAGTCGGAGACAGTGGGGAACTCTTGCATCTGTTGTTAATGGTTCCTAGCCTCATGTGTCCAAATGAGTGGCTGGGTCCCGCAGTCGCAGAGGGCTTAGTACCCAGGGAAGTACCGTACCCGATTCCTGTCGAACTGTCAAAGTTGGTTTCTTTTGAATGATGAGCAGAAATACCAGTTAAGGTTGGGGCAGCAGCAGAAGAGTGCGATTAGTAGGAGGTTATTGAATTTGGCAGTTAGTATCTCGGTAATACCTTCGGCAAACGTATTGAAGAGATGCTCCATAACTATTGGCATTGCTTTGTCAACATCTGCGGCTACAGCGGCCGAAACTGTGGCTTCTAGAGACGTGGACTGACGGGATGAAACGGCTGCGTAACCGACATCACGCTATTCAATTTCCGCTATTGCTTCCGCACGGGAACAATGGCGTTTCTCGGCAATCTCAAGCACCTGAATCTCACGGCCTCGCGCAGGACAGTCATTATCATTAGCCCTACGTGTTCCTTCACACATGCAACACCTTCGTGCATCTACGCCACAGGCTGCATGATGTGATGTGTAAGAGCTGCCACAGTTGCAGCATCTCACTGAAGATCTGCAGGCACTCGCACTGTGTCTATATCTCCAGCAGTTTCGGCACTGCAGTGGTACAGGTGTCAACGCCTCCACGCGGAATGAATACGGCCATGCCTTCACTTCAGACGGGCGCGTTTTTAATTATGGGGCTTTACGTGCCAAAACCACTTTCTGATTATGAGACACGCCGTAGTGGAGAACTCCGGAAATTTTGACCACCTGTGGTTCTTTAACGTGCACCTAAATCTAAGGGTGTTTTCGCATTTCGCCTCCATCGAAATACGGCCGCAGTGGCCGGGATTCGATCCCGCGACCTCGTGCTCAGCAGCCCAACACCATACCCACTGAGCAACCACGGCGGGTCAGACGGGCGCGTTAAACCGGCGAACGATACAATAACTATCTCAGTTGGAACTCGGTTATCACCCACTGAGCTATTACATCTGTAGATAGAAACAACACCCGCCGGAGAGAGCATATTCAAGGAAGCCTCAGGAGGGGTGGGTACCCCACGAACAATGCCCTTCACGCATGCGAGGTGAGGTGGCACGAAAGCACGGGCCGCGATGCTGGCGAATCTCGTGCAGTTAAGCGAATCATTGAGGCACTGAACATTAGACGACTTACACAGAATGCCAGACTTGCCAAAACGCCTCACCTCCGAGATGTCAATGAAATGTTACGTCACAGCACGCAGCTCCTCCTGGAAACTTTCCGATTCAGTCGACCGAATGGATCCACCATCTGTGGGAACGAGCGCCACTGGCAAGGTATTCGCTCCATTCCGAAGGAAGCACCCCAAAGGCACCGATTGAGTGGGACGACTAGCCGATGTTAGATATGGAGCTGTTTCCTGCGCCTACTTCGAGTTCCCCCGGGCCACATCGAGTCGCAGCACAGCTGGTTGAGAGGCGCAGAAGCGCGGAAAGCACATTCCAGAGGATCGCTCGAGCCAACAAGTTCACGTGCCAACAAGTTCGTACGCCCCGCAGTAGCTATTCAATGCTTGAGTTTTCCAGAAAACGAAGGGATCGCCCGGCATTGTTGCAAGAAAAGTGGGTCCCGAAACAAGACGGCTGCGATGTACCGGGAAGGCCTGGCCGCGTCGCACCGGTCGCCTTTGAAGAAGGCATTTGCCACCACAGCGGGGCCGTACCACCGGGAGCAGGGGGCCCTCGGACAATGGAGCCCAATCGTTCCCCCTTCTCCGCCTTTGAAGAGAGCATTGCACCACAGCAAGGCAAGACCGCGGGGAGCCGCCGGGTGTGACATCACCGCACGGGTGCCTACCATTGGCCGAAGGTGGCGTCATCTGAGCGGGCTCTCCCATTGGCCGAACATGACGCGACTTCCAGTCCTCGAAGGGTTTAAAAGAAGCATTCCAGAGAGACCAGAGCATTCCCTGATTCACCTCTCTCGAACTTCTTGCCGCGGGCCGCAGCGTCCGAGTTGCTGCCGGCCCGTAATGACTATGACTGTTACTTGACTCTCACCTCTCTGTATATAATGTAAAATAAACCTCCCAAGTTTTGTTTTTCATCCCGAAGTCCGTCCTAAACCCCTACACCGACCACTTAAACAGGCTGATCAGACCATGTTGCAGTCTATGCCACAGGAAAATGTTTCTGCGTCCGTACGTGAGACAAGTTATATGCAATTGTACGCATACCCCGCGATCGTTAGAGCATCTGCCAAAGGAACCATATCCGAGCTAGCCCTAGGGATACTAGGAAGCAAGGAGATCAAGCCAGACACATTGATCTGGTTTTCAGCCCACACGGGACAGATCGAAGGTGCCCCGCCCAACCTCAATGAGTCGACACACGGAGCTGCGCGAGGGATCATCAACCGCGTAGCTACCGGGCAGCGTGACTCTGGGGGTACTGACAATCGGGACTCTCCTTCCTCGTACAGCGAAATTACTAAGCACTTTTACTTGGATCGGAGGATCTACCCCCTCCCACATTGCAAACTCAATAGACCTCAGGCTTTGACACTAAGGGATTCTACAGACGGGTGCATACCCAAACCCCCTACTTTTTCACAAGATGTACTCCGAAATTCAGACAACAAATGCATGTGCACTATGTAATGACTTAGCGAATTTACCTCACATGCTCTGGCGATGTTCCGCGTTACGCGGCGATGAAAGCAACACTTCTTCACGTTGGGATGCGGTACACAGTCCCAACCTCGAAGAACAGTTATGGGCTGTCCAACGGGCCCGCGACGCGGCGGAGAGGCTCGGCCTCTCTGTCCCGACGTGGGAGCGGCCCGCTGCGCGCTAGTGCGCGCCCTAAAGGACCCTAATAAAGTTTTTCATCCATCCATCCATTCCGCGATCGAGATTCTGTAAAAAATATATCGGGCCTTACGCGTCAAAAATCACTGTCTGATTATGAGGCACGTCGTCGTGGGCGACTCCGGATTAATTTTGACCATCTAGGCTTCTTTAACAAGTACCTAAATCTAGGTATACACGAGCGTTTTTACATTCCACCTCCGCCGAAATGCGGCCGCCGCGGCTGGGATTCGAACTCGAGACCTCGTGATCAGCAGCAGAAGGCCATAACCACTGAACCACCAAGGTGGGCCTTTGAGTCACTTGCAATGGGCTTCATTTTCGGCATCGTGACCCTATACGATGAGGTAGAAAGGCAAACTTTCTGCTCAAAATTCTGTTCAGGACACCTATGCGCTCAGTATACATTATCCGCGGCACTGGAACTATAGCCTTTTGTAACACGTGTTGAACGTAAGAATGGCAGTCACCGTATGCAAAGTCAGCAGACAGTCTTAGCATTGCGACTGCTTTTGACCGTTACCACAAGCTCACCGCACAACTACATCAGCTACGCACGCATAAGCCCACATACGCGGCGTGCTTGCACCTTTAGCGACTTACAGGCAATGCGGGTAAACGCAGGCGAATGGCCACATCGCTGCCGGTATCCACAGAGCGGTGTTGGTGGGTTACAGAGCGTTCCACAAGAAAATGAATCGCGACTCCGCGAACGTAAGTTTTCCAATGACATGCAGGCCATGTTTGTCGACGGGAGAGCCTCACCTGCCAGGCCCTGGCGAGGGCGCCACCGCTGAGTGCGTCGATGGCGCTGCTCTGTAGACGAGCCACGCAAGCGATGGCGGCCCCCTGGTGCAGGAGGGACAGCCAGCCGGCCGCAAAGGCCGCCGCTTCTCCCGCCCACCGGTAGAGACAGGCGTACAACGAGTCCGGGCAGGGACGCTGCCACGTGACCAGCTCGATCAGGCACAGACCTGGTCGCGGAAAAAGGGAAAAAAGGGGAGAACAGTGAGTTGCTAAAACCCCTTAAACTTCGTAAAGTAGCGCAACGCTTTGAAGAATGCCGCCTCCTCCTCGCGCGCTCTGACCGAGGCCAACGCCGCGTCGCTATTGGCCTAATAGCATCACGTGGGCCCTAGCGCCGTGCTTCAGCGCCATTTTCGCTCGAGAAGCGTCTACGGAGTGGCAAGTAGCGCATGTTGGCGCCGTTGCTACGCTCGAGCGGTGTAAGCGGCTCCACGGTCGAGGACGGAGCGTGAAAGAGAGGAGAAACGAGGAGAAGTGAAGGCGGAGGAGGAGAGTGTCGCTACTTCATGAGTTGTCAGAGGCCTCTAAATAACGAGTTCGGAACGGAGAGCGAAAAGTCTTCGATGTATGACACCCCCGGAATTAGATGTGTGCGAGACAGGCGTTGGGCTGGCACCGTAAACGGCGAGGGTAGAGAAATAACGCTATAGGATTTAGTATCCATTATTTTTACGTCTCCCTTATCAGCCTGCGTTACCACCAGCCGGTCGTGGGTGGTGAAGGACAGGAGAGGAATGAAATCGAGAGAAAGGAACCGCTACGTTGTGGTCGGCCAAAGAAAGCAGAAGTGCGCAGCGACGAGGAACTGTGAAAGTTTTAATGACGTTTCGCGAGCCAAAGTTCCGATGAAACGTTTTAAACGGGAGCCGAAACATCGTCAAAACTTTTGCAGTTCCTAGTTGGCGCACATTTCTGCTTTCTTCTGCTTACGTGCTCCCTCTCCCCCCTGACAGGCGTATTGCCGCCAAACCTAGCATTTTATTCAACCGGCTGGTAGATCACATATCTCGAGTCTGAAATATATGTCTCGAGAGTAGTAGTGAACTGGGCGAGTTGACATCGGCTCGTTTTGGAAAAGGCGCGCAGATTGAGGAACGAGGCTGTTGTCGTTAACTAGTAAAAATATGGCTCGATCTTATTCCATTATGAGGGATTTGCCAAGAAATAGATGGATTATTCAATTTATATGGGGAAAGATTTTTGTTACTGATGTACAGAGTAAACGATTCCGTAAGGCGAAATTGCATGTAAAAATTTGAAGAGTACAAAAAGAAAGGGGGGAAGGGAATGATTCACACTTAACAAGTAAATCGGCTGAACTCGACAACGGACCGTTCAGCGATGGAGCAAGCATCCCTGTAACTGAATCCCAGAGTCGAGGCTCCATACGAGAGAACAACAGCACCTGTAAAGTCCAGACCAAGTCTATCAAGGGGTAAGGCGAAGGGCATGTGCGCCGGTGTGCTTTCTTCCTTCTTCACATTGCACATCGATCCGCGCGCGTTTTCGAAAATTATTTACCTCTCTTATGGTGGCGCGGATACGGGAAACGGGTGGGGACGTCCCGATAATATTCCCGGACCGTCTTTAGATCTGTGGCCTCATAGCTTTCGACAGTGTCTGCTCGGCACTATAGTTAGCTTTTTTTTTTTTCAAGTAGAGAAATGTTGGAAAGTGAGTAAAAGCCCCAACCTGACCTTTCCGAAATTTTCCTGCATGAACACGTCTCCAATGCGCCAAAACCTCGTGAACAAAAATTATTTTAAAAAGAAAATCAATGACGCCGTTGTAACATCGTCAGCGTGACGGTTTTGGGGCGAAATTCAAGAAGAAAACGTTTGGCCTCCGTTTTGTCCGCTAACGATCAACTTTGTTTCGCCAAAGAATGGGAAGGGTTTTCGAAGAATACTCTATCTGTCTGTGCTATTTTATACCAGTTCAGTTCGGCGGAAGCTCACAAAGTGGAGGAAGGTTTGTGGATGAGAGAAATTGAGAAACTTGTTGAGAAAACTCTATCTGTTTCCTTTGTAGCCTCGTGCTACACTCGGGTGGATGACTTCTCCCTTTCTAAACTGTTTTACGGCTTATACTTGGTGCCTTACTTTCTTTGAAGTTCCCGCGCCAGCTCCCTGTGTGACCTCGAAGATTTTGACAGTGCCTTTTCGGCGCTCTCTTTATCTTTAGTTCAACAAGCAGGCTGTCAGAAAGAGAGAGTTCTTCAGCAACAAATTGCGATTCAACCTCGCTGAAATGAACTAGGAAGAGAGCAAGGTGAGTGTTAGTCGCAACCTGATGATAATTGCATATACTTTGAGGGGATTAGCCGCAGGCCACACGAAGTAAAAATAACAAAGAATTGACATCAAATAAACATACGCAGCCCTGTGTCACGCAGGTACTGAAACAACGAGTTTGAGCATTTGCGTCCTTTCAACGAGCAGTAGCCTGCAACATTAGTTTTGAGTCTGGCCTCCATGAGCATCTTGTGCCTGATATCCTTTGTCCCAAGATACAGTCATGGCAGGTTATGAATGTCTGCAGTAGGTGCATAGTGTTTCCAGAATCTTCTCCCAGGTTGTTCACTTGTTTCAATATGTGTCAGTATCGCTTGCAATAATAGCTTCTATGCACAACCGAGTTCAATTGGTCGCTCTGTGGCTGTGGCAATTGGCGCGCTGTGTGATGACTGAGGGTACGGCAGGAGCAACAACGCTATAAAAGGAAAGCGGGAGTCCCGAAGAATATCGGTGGTGCCTATAAAAAAAGCATTTCGAGTGTATAACGTGCACCAATTGAGCTTTGGGATACGGGGTAGACTTTATATGTACGAGGGCGAATCAGAAAGTCCTTGCCTCTATTTTTTAATTGCCAAATTACGGATGTGAATACAAAGTCAACATATCCATTCCCAGCGGTGGCCCTTTCTTGTGCCGGCCCGGCCTTATCTGCCGGTAGCTGCGCGCCACGGCGCTGCAGTCAAGTCGTTGAAGATGCCGGTTGTGCTTCGCACGTCCACGGCGTACGAGCAACGAAGTGCGATTCGTTTTCTATGGAGCAAGGGAACGAACGCCAATCGAAAGCCATAGTGAAATGCAGCCCACGTATGGCGAAAGGTGTCTCGCTTTGAAAAGTGTGAGGCGGTGGTGTTGTGAGTTCGCGAAAAGGCCGTGAAGACTTTCATGACAATGAGCGTTCGGGGAGGCCGCGTGCCTCGCTGACTGACGACAGGAAGCACGTCAAAGTTAGTGCTGCGACGGGACAAGTGTCTGAACCAGTGTGGGGACTATGTGGAAATATGGTGTAAGGGACGTAGAATAGTGTGCGTATTTGTAATTACCTGTATGTACCTTACTTTGGCTAATAAAAACACAGGGACAAAATACTTTCTAATTCGCCCTCGCATTCTCGTTCAGCTGTTTTAACAACTCTTAATACTCGTATATGTTGCTACATACACTCTCCGCATAAACACTACAGGAGACTCAAGAGGCAGAATACCCGGCTTGGTCCTCAGAGGAACGCCCGTTCAGATCCGCAGAAAACGAACTCAATTAGTACTGCACAAAGCACGTGGCATCCTCTGCAACCCAGCTTGCGCATTACGCTGCAGTGCGACGCGGCAATGCCCAGCGCACCGTCCCCGTGAGCAGGCTAACATAAATGCGCAGATAGGATTCGTCAACTTTCGGCACAGATCTTGCCGGTGTCGTCGTTGTCGTCGTGCTGTCGTCGTCATACCGCACTCGTCGTGGTCGTCGACGTCGTGCTGTTATCTGCTTGGCGCAGTAGACGACTTTATAGGGTGCAGAGTGTGTCTGTCTTTTCTTTAGGGTTTTTTTCTTTTGTAACTCACCCCATCTTGGACCCAAACTTGTACCTCAACTTGTATTAGCTTGCACGTCAAACATAATATGAAACCAGCGACATACATTGTGGTGCTAAAAGAAGAGTGAGAGAAAGAAAGAAAGAAATAATGAAGGAAAGAAAGAAAGAAACGTCGGGATATGTCCAGCCCATGACTGCCGCGTCGCGTAAAAACTAACGTGCTCTCGAAACAGCCAACGGCACCGAGCATTTCGCGCCAGTGCAGTAAGTGACCACATACTGCAACCTTATTCGCGTTCCGATCCGCGCGCCACGACTGGTTGGCCGCATACAGCTGTGTTGGCTACCGACGACGACAGACGCGCTGAATTCGCTTGGAAGTGGGTCGTTTCGAGGTATTGAACTGACGCGACCAGACGGCGTGTTCTTGAACTCTGGCACAGATTGTCTCGCCGAGTTTAGCTACAGCGCATCGAGAGCCGGCGCGCTATTCGGACCAAGGACGCGCATACTTGGCAGCACCTGCAGGCACTCTGCGGGGCATAATGTTATGGCAGCTATTGCGAGAGGGAAAAAAAATACAATCGGAAGAGCAGCAGCTGTTAGACACAAAGAGGTCACTCTGCATAAGAGCTGTTTTAAAAGCTTTGCGAATCAGACGTGCAAATAAAACGCAGTGGTCTCGCTATTTACGTGCTTTTTTTTTAGACTTTCTCTCTTCAAAAGATCTACGCACGCGGTCGTTCGGCTCGTTTTCAGTTATGAAATAGGGCAAAAAGTTCACTTCAATGTGGCTGGCTGAGCGATTACGTTGTATCAGTAATTTGTGATGACGACGATCTATGATTATTAATGGCATTCTCTTTAAGTACGAGTATACCGACAAATAGTTCACTGAGCCTCCGTGACCTATAGTCAGGTTTAACTTACTTATTGATATTTAGCATCCTGCGAAATTACACGTGCTTGTAGCTATATCCCGTCCTTATATCTTCTAGATTTTTTTTCCTTTCCACAATGACTCAAATCGTTGCCTTGCCGATAACCATCACAGGCCAATTAGCGCTTCCGTCGACGCGAAACCCAGCGCTTCCGATCGGCTGACGCTCCCTCCAGTGCTGGCAGGATGGATATCTGAGCGTGCTATTACAACAAGCTCAGTGGCGTCCGGCTTTCCTCTGTGGCCCGACGTAGGCCCAACCTTAGCCTTTGCGAACGTTTGCTTCCCGTACGCTCTTGTTCCCGGGAAGCCAGATTGGAACTCGAAAAGCGATTGTTAATCCCCCCCCCCAGCCTTTGTGTTCACGAAGTACAGCTTTGTGCTGCTATCGGGTGGATGACAGTTTTAAAGCAATAGCTTTCTTTGGCTCTTCTGCCGCACTTTGCGCAATGCCAGTTTCTAACCGTTTGCTGCCAACTATACTGGGTGTCAGTGTGTGTGTGTGTGTGTGTGTGTGTGTGTATATATATATATATATATATAGGGAGAGAGAGAGAGAGAGCCCTTTAATGAAAGGCTGAGATTTTAGGCGGCGTATATAGAGGCTGCTATAATAGCCGCCCAAATAAAGTACCAGAGAAGTCGCTCTGTGTATGCTGACCCAAGTATGCCCACCTCTGTTCTGCGTAACAAAAAGAAGAAAAAAGAAACGAATATTCTTCCCGCATAAAAGCTCGAAATGTAATGTCGGCTCACGGGTAACTCCGAACGCAAAGATCTGTTAATTTACTTTATTTTAGACGATTTAGCCATTCGGTATGTGCCAGGGGGTGGTGTGTGCCCGTTCTTGGCCAGTCCTCAAGAATGGCCATTGCCCCACAACCATTTCTACATAAATCTCAAACCAAGCCAAGCCAATAAACAAGCCATTGCATAGCATCAAATAGGCGTCGCCAATAAATAAAGCTTGGATTCACGTAGACTCCAACGGGTGCGTCGAATCGGCATACGATATCGACAGGTCTGGATCGAAGAGGTATCCGAGCGAAAAAAAAAAACGCGAATTTTCGTTGACGAATATCTCAACAACAGATAACGTTTTTAAAACCGCGTAAATTGCTCCTGCCTCCGCAGCGTATTCCTAATTAAAATGCTAATTAATAAATCCTAATCCGTCAGCGAACGGACTGCGACCGCTTTTCGACCATCCAGTGCCCGCCGTGCTGAAAGAACCAACAGTGAAAAAAGCACCATCGGATCGCTTAAATCCTAGTTACAAAAATCTGTTTCCAGTAATATGGATCACGCGGTATACAGTTAAAAATAAGTGCTCGCTTAACCTAAATAAATATTCACGAAAAAAAAGGTTATCTTGTTCTTGCAAAGAAAAACATCTCTATTTTCCGGGTATTTATGTAAGTATACAAGAACCGCAGGGATGTGTGTGTGTGTGTGTGTGTGTGTGTGTGTGTGTGTGTGTGTGTGTGTGTGTGTGTCCTGTGACCGGATGTTATTTGCGTGTGTGACCTTAGCCACGAAATGCTTTTGCGCCGGAGTTTCGAAGCATGCAGTCAGTGAAGGTCGGTTGGTTAGGGTTTCATATTCCGGTGCGTACACAGCGAATGCCTAGGATGTATGTACTACGATGTGCAGGAAAAGTCTCGCCCGTGTGTGCCAAGATGAAGGCCACATATATACGGCGACGCACAAGTCACCCTCGACGCCAGGTCTATACAGCAGTATACTCAAGACACCTGAACGACGCATAGACAAAACGCAATGAAGCTGTGCGGCCAAATCCGCCCCACCGGCTGCAAGCAACCCGTTGAACCCGGGATTGCAAGCACCCAGCTGTGCCAGTTTTCGTACAACTCATTTCGTAATTGAATTTGTGCGCAAAAAAAAAGACAGAAAAAAATGCCACACTGAAGCGTAAACATAAACGATAAACTATAGCGATACGCTCATGGAGAAATCGATAGGCGGAATTGTTAATTGTTGCAGATGCCTGAATATACAATTGATGTGGCAAATCATTTCTGCGGAACCCCGCTAGGTGAAGGAAGGCACATGAAAAGAAAAGAAAGTGTCATCCACCGGGCGCAGGCCACCACCCTGCGTCTGCTGCAAACAAACACGTACCCTTTCACCCGCCCGCCTCCACCTTATATTCCCAGACGTTTACACTACCCCCAACTGCCGGCGCTGTGGCACTCACCCGGCTACGCTTCCGCATATGCTGTGGGTGTGCCCAGCGCAGTACACACACATCAACACCACGACCCTCTCGTCGAGGTTGCGTGAGGCTCTGCTGAGCTCCGGCCTCGACGACCAAACCTGGGCGACCCAGCACGCCCGAGAGGCGGCGGCGAGGCAAGCCCTCGACGTCCCTTCATGGGAGGCTTCGGCCCGGCCATCATAAAGTGCTGGTTGTACAATAAAAGTCCTTTGTGCTTAGTGCTACATTCGGGTGAAGGGGATACCCCCCCCCCCTCCCCACCCGAATGTAGCACTAAGCACAAAGAAAGCCCGCACGGGCCTCTCAGAAAGAAAGTTTCGCAGTAGAGAGAATATTCATCCTAATCCGAGATCCCACACCAGAACGAACTTTTTTACTGAATTGCGAAGCTTTCTTTCTGAGAAGCCCGTATACGGGTTTCCTTTGTAGCTTAGTGCTACATCCGGATGGATGACAGTTTTCCCCTTTCAATAATTTGAAGTATGTGCGATCAGCTATACCCCACCGTCGTTTTTTTTTTTTTCTTTCGCGGCAGCATTAGGGTGTTCGTGGCGCAGCCTTCTATTCACCCGTCACTTTATGCGCCGCGGTGACGTGGCAGTTGTGGCGTTCATGCTGCTTAGCACGAGCTCTCGGGTTCGTTTCCTAGTCGCGGCGGCCGCATTCCGTCAGGAACGAAATGCAAGAACGCGCCGTGCACTCGATTTCGGCGCACACGTTAAGAAACCCTCGAGGGGTCGAGATTATTGCTAACTATGACCTTCGTCATAGCCGCAATGTTGCTTTGAGACATTAGGCCCCCCTAATATGATTAGATTTTTCCACCTCTCCAGCCACAGACTGAAACCTCCTCCCCTTTCCCGCGTCATCAATCATCAATGATATTTTATTATTTGACGTTAACACAATTGCAAAGTAAATGTAGTACAGAAGGAGGTACCAATGTAGGGCCAAGAAAGCCACATTCCTTGCGCCATTAAAACGTTTAATGCGCCAAGTCTCGGCGATCGCGGCCAGCAGGAGTTGCGCGCGAGCGGCGGTGACGTCACGAGGCCGCAGCCGAACCCGACGTCTCGCTAGAAGGACTGCCAGTCGTACAGCTGGGTGGCCGAGCGCATCTGGTAGAGCAGCATCTTGAGCTGCTCCATGGTGTCGTTGTAGAACTCGGACAGGCTGGGCCGGCGCCGGATCAGCTCCATGATCCAGCTCATGTTCTCGTCCATGTTCTTCAGGATGTGGTTGGGCCAGTAGCGCAGGTCCTCCTTGGAGATGCGCTCCGCGCTGTAGTTGACCACCGTCGAGAAGTAGCAGTCCAGCTCGAGTTTCAGCATCACGTACCTGTGGCGTGTGCGTCGCGTGCCTGTTTACACGCAGATCGCTGTCTCCATGTGTCTCTAAATAGAGCGCTTTTTCTAGCCAATTTACTGTCGTTCCAATTACATCTTTAACAAAGCGCAGTTTTATACACTGAAGCACAATAGTAACTGGACCGCCATTGTACTTCTTCGCAGAGTTTGGGAACTGCGATGATATAGAAACTTGGTTCATCCTGGGGATGCGTTTCAAGTGAATCCGCCTTGCGAAACTCCCTGGCTACAACTTGTATATTGCAAATACTTGTCGCAATGTAATCACTCAAAAATTCGATTAATGAATTATTTTAAGTGGTCGATTATACATTTCGGATTCTCGTGCATGTCCGCCTCCTCGAGTATAGAGCAGCTAAAGACCTAGAATTTGCGCAATCTGCCACAGGCGATTAAAAATGAAAGACCGTTTACCGTCTTCGCAGGAGCACCTGATATATTGGCGCTGCCAATAAAAATAATCTTGTACACAGCACAGACTGTAAGCACACGTTACTGAAAATACTACATGCTAGTCAATGACAGCATGCACGCAAAAAGAAGAAAACAAGACACGAACAAAAGAATCACTGCTATTTACAACTGCGTGACTGTGCACGATGTCGTCGCACGATCGCGGTAGTTATATTGCAACACCGCGAAGGCATCCACGTAGTGTGGAGGCCTCGCCCCGATCGTACCTCTTGAAGGATGCCTCGAGCAGCTGCGCCACTTCGGGCAGGTCCCGGGGCACGCGGTCTCGCATGTGCGCGATCATGGACTGGCCCTCGGTGTAGTAGCTGTACATGAAGTCCCGGAACTCTTCGAGCGAGCCGAAAGGCGAGTCCATGTTGTCGTGTGGCGTGGTGAACGCGATGGACGGCTTGCTCTTGGACGTCTCCCGCTTGTTCACGTCGCTCAGCAGGCTGTCGTACATGTCACGCGGGGTGCCCTATAGTCGGTTGAGGGAGAATGAGCGGGTGATGTGACTGAGTGTAAAGACTATCGAAAAAACAGGGTATTAAGGTGGGTGGGCCTTGTGGTTACGCAGGCACGAATCCCTGGGAGAACGCTTTCAGGTTACGACGGATCGTGAATAGCGCGCGGAATCGGCGCACAAACCATTAGGCATACTCAGTCGGAATGTCAGAGTAGATATAATCTGTGCAGCGATAAGTGTGGAAGCGGCGTAGGCTTGACCGAGGCGTTAGGTTTTAAGGACAGTATATAGGGGGAACGTAAACAAAACTGCAGGGCTGTGGAGACGAGTGAAAAAAGATTCGTAGACTGGTGACGCAAAGAAAGAGATTACGTACGTGTAATAAAGCGAACTTTCCTGCTGTGAAAAATGTAACTTACTTAAGTACGCTTCAATATATTTCAGTACACTAGAGAGTCAGAAAGAACAAGCTTGGTGGTGTTTGCCGCCACTCCGCTTCAAATAGGTTGTTCATGTAATCATAATTATCTTCGTATTGCTCGTGGCAATCGGGAAGAAACAAACAGTGAGCTGTGTCATTTGTCCGAATGTCGCACAGCACCCGTCCAGAGTCAGCCTTCCATAAATCAAGGTCTTCAATAATTTTAAGACATCTCCAGCCCGTGCCTTTGCCCATAAGCGAACATAAAGCTGAGACCTCGAACAACAATGATCGATACCTTAAAAATGGAGTACGTGTGTCATGTTCGTGCACAAGCAGACTTAACGGACTTCTTTAAACTACTTTACACCACTACAATACATCTACTTAGGGCAGGTGGTCACTGCGGATCTGGATCAAATAATCAGAAGAATAAGAATGGGCTGAGGTGCGTTTGACAGGCATTCTATGATTATGAACAGCAGGTTGCCATTATCCCTCAAGAGAAACGTGTATAACACCTGTGTCTTACCAGCACTGAGCTACGGGGCAAAAACCTGGAGGCTTACGAAAAGGGTTCCACTTAAATTGAGGACGACGCAACGAGCTATGGAAAGAAGAAGGGTGGGCTAACGTTAAGGGGATAACAATTAAGAGAGCAGATTGGGTGAGGAAACAAACGCGAGTTAATGACATCTTAGATGATATCAAGAAAAAGAAATGGGTATGGGCAGGGCATGTAATGAGGAGGGAAGATAACCGATGGTCATTAAGGGTTACGGACTGGATTTCAAGAGAAGGGAAGCATAGCAGGGGGCGGCAGAAATTTAGGTGGACGGATGAGATTAAGAAGTTTGCAGGGACAACATGGCCACAATTAGCACATGACCGGTGTAGTTGGAGAAGTATGGGAGAGGCCTTTGCCCTGCAGTGCGAGTAGCGATGCTGCTGCTGATGATGATGGCGACAGCACTTTTACAACGTTTTGGGCCGTCCCCAAATAATAATCGTCACCTACCTTGCATATATTTCCTGTCTTTAACACCCTTCGCGTGCTGCACAGAACACTAATCCAACTCAAATTACAGGGAGAGCCGCGCTGAATAAAGAAAATGCACGCAAGGTAGATGGCTATAGTTATCTGGGGACAAGGTTAGTTCCGACGGCTGCAAATTTTTCTTAGAATGTAGCTTTTGCAAGTGGAGTGAAAAGGAGTCGCCGGTGCTTCCTTTCTTAGAGTACCCACATGCGTTAACATGGAAGTTTGTGCGACAGGAGGGAATAAGACGCCTACGGAGAGGTCTCCAAGCATGTAGCGATTACATCTTGTATGCTTACAATGCCCGCTTAGACGCTCTATAGTACCGTGGGAGGGTGCCACCTTCGCCCATGTTGAATACAGTTAATCCTTACAGTCACGGTAATCTATTTTTGTTGTTCGGGTACATTGGCGATATAAATAAAACTGTGAACGCATATGTCTGGGCGTAACTGTCACCTTCTGCAAATGAAAGAAAGACAGGGAAAAAAATCGTCATAATTCAGTTATCTGCGGCGAGTAATGCCAAACAATTTTTTTTCAACAGACGCCTACCAGGTGTGACGAGAAGATCGTAGAGCTTCTCTGCGTTAGTGCTGCTAACGAGTGTTCTTTCTTGTATCACGAGGGCCCTCTACCGATTACTAACGGCAGATCAACTGGTGGCGAATATTTTACTGCTACTCCGGGAAATTAGTCTGGGAAAATGCCGTTGTGGCAGTGCACTTGTTTACACCAGTGCATCTGGACGCGACTAGGCAGACATTGTCGAACGGAGACTGGAAACTACGACCGAGCCTTTTAGGCGCAGTGCGTCCCGGCGGCGATGCGGTGTATACGTTCGAGTGTGTGCGCATACCGCCTCTGTACCTGGGGAAGCTGCTGGGACTCTCGGAAGTGGGTGCGGCGGCTGCCGGGACCCGCGCTGCTTCCACTGCCGCTGCGGCTGTAGCCGCGGGGGCTGGTCGTCATACCTGACGACGCACCGCTGGTGAAACGACGGACGGCTGCTCGGGCACGCAGCGGGTGCGAAGCGAGGCGATGCTG
The DNA here is from genome assembly GCF_023375885.2 of Dermacentor andersoni. NCBI lineage: Eukaryota > Metazoa > Arthropoda > Arachnida > Ixodida > Ixodidae > Dermacentor > Dermacentor andersoni. The sequence continues at coordinate 55,721,664 of NC_092816.1, forward strand.
CTGCTGCTCCTGCTGCCAACGATGACGATGGCGGTGGCCGTACCCTTTGTCACGGTTGCGGCAGTCCGAGCGGCTACACAAGGATGATGACGGTGATTTCGATGCCGGAAAACGAAGTGAAAACGATGCGGATGCGCCAACATGGTGACGATCGAGTCGAGATTTGGTCCACACAGCGCGAACTGAAACTGCGTAACTGAGGCCGCATTTTGCGGGGAAGAAGAAAAGAGAAAGACGATGGTAACTGATGCGAAACCACTGGAACTGGTCATAAATGTTTGTTTTTTAATGAAACTGCCGTTTCACTGGCAAATGCATCACTATCCGTCCCTGTTCTTCCAGTTCTACCAGTGACAGCACAGATCACGGCGGCAAGATTTCGGATGCGATGAATAAGATTAGCCTTATCAAACCCACATTTGACTGCTTCTCCAGAGTATAAGCACCTGGCATTTCCCTGGCATAGCGAACCCTGTGACACAATGATGCTTGAGGTCTGCCTCACCAAATTACGCTGCCGCATTCCCTCGCTGAATTTCTATTTACAGAGGTCGGGTTTGGTTCCCTCCCCCCTCTGTTCTTTCCAGCGTTTCTAAAATTCATAGAGTGGTCATGGGTTCCAAGATTTGCGCGCGATGGCGGGCGCAAATCTCAAAGGCCATAAAGAGGCACGCCCGGCCTGTTCTTTGCAACAGCTCCAGATGGCACTCGCCTCCGCCGCCTCGCGGTCCACGCAAGAGGCCGCGCTTCTAGCAGAATGCTCGTTTTCATGCATAGCGTTCGCCGCCAACGTCCCCGGCAGACATTACGGTTACATAAGCTGCAGTTGCCAGGAAGCGTGAGAAGCAGTTTGGGATTATGAATGCTGTCGCGTTCCGCTCTTGAAGGCGAAGCTAAGCGTCCTCCACATTTTTTTCTCACGTATTTTACCTTGATAATTCAATTAGTTTAGTAGCCTCCTTGCGCTACATGGAGGGCTTGCGTGGTTGGGTATGCGTGGTTCGACGTGATTCTTGCCGAAAAGCCGGCGTGGGACGCCGACGCCGGCTTTTCAGGGACACGGGGCTCTTAACGTTATCGCGTTAAGAGATAACTAGAATTTCTCTCCACTATTGTTGTGCCATACAAGGTTCTATTTCTGACGTTTGCGAAGTCTTCTCCTTTGTTGTGCCACCATCGTCGTCGTTACGCTGTCGCCATCGCTGTCGTCATTCCTTCGTCGGCTGTCAACGTTATGCCGTCGCCCTCGTCGTCCTTGTTTCTCGTCGAGCGAGCTACCAACGTCCAGGGTTGCCTTTCTAGACTTTTTTTTTTTTTTGCCACTGAACATCTGTAATCCTCGAGCTATAAGTACGACGTGTTACTTCTTCATCATCCTTACGAGTTCCAGTGGTTTCGTGTCAGTTACCTTCGTCTTTCTCTTTCTTTCTCCCCGCAAAATGCGGCCTCAGTTACGCGGTTTTACTTCGCGCTGTGTGGACCAAATCTCGACTCGATCGTCACCATGTTGGCACATGCGCATCATTTTCACTTCGTTTGCCGGCATCGAAATCACCGTCGTCATGCTTGTGTAGCCGCTCGGACTGCCGCAAACGTGACAAAGGGTACGGCCACCGCCATCGTCATCGTTGGCAGCAGGAGCAACAGCAGCATCGCCTCGCTTCGCACCCGCTGCGTGCCCGAGCAGCCGTCCGTCGTTTCACCAGCGGTGCGTCGTCAGGTATGACGACCAGCCCCCGCGGCGACAGCCGCAGCGGCAGTGGAGGCAGCGCGGGTCCCGGCAGCCGCCGCACCCACTTCCGAGAGTCCCAGCAGCTTCCCCAGGTATAGAGGCGGTGTGCGCACACACTCGAACGTATACACCGCATCGCCGCCGGGACGCACTGCGCCTAAAAGGCTCGGTCGTAGTTTCCAGTCTCCGTTCGACAATGTCTGCCTAGTCGCGTCCAGATGCGCTGGTGTAAACAAGTGCACGGCGACAACGGCGTTTTTCCAGACTAATTTCCCCGAGTAGCAGTAAAATATTCGTCACTACTTCACCTCCCGTTAGTAATGGGTGAGGGCCCTTGTGATACAGGAAAGTACACTCGTCAGCAGCACTAACGCAGAGAAACTCTTCGATCTTCTCGTCACACCTGGCAGGCGTCTGTTGAAAAAAAAAAACATCGTTTGGCACAACTCGCCGCAGATAACTGAATTATGACGATTTTCTTCCCTGTCTTTCTTTCATTTGCAGAAGGTGACACTTACGCCCAGACATATGTGTTCACAGCTTTATTTATATCGCCAATGTACCCGAACAACAAAAATAGATTACCGTGACTGTAAGGATTAACTGTATTCAACATGGGCGAAGGTGGCACCCTCCCACGGTACTAGAACGCCTAAGCGGGCATTGTAAGCGCACAGGATTTAATCGCTATATGCTTAGATACTTCTTCGTAGGTGTCTTATTTCCTCCCGTCGCAAAAACTTCCATGTTAACGCATGTGGGCACTCTAAGAAAGCAAGCACCGGCGACTCCTTTTCACTCCACTTGCAAAAGCTACACTCTAAGAAGAATTTGCAGCCATCGGAACTAACCTTGTCCCTAAACAATAGCAGTCATCTAGCTTGCGTGCGTTCCCTTTGTTTAATGCGGCCCCAGCTTTATGTTGGCTTATATGCAGAGGCGCGTGCTGGAGAGATGTCTTAAACAAAATGATTGAAGACCTTGATTTTTAAAAGGCTAACATTTACCTCTGGACGGACGCTGTCCAACATTCGCACAAATGACACATCTCTCTGCTTGTTGCTGTCCGATTGCCACGAGCAATACGAAGACAATTATGACTACATGAAGAACCTATTTGAAGCGGAGTGGCGGCAAACCCCACCAAGCTTGCTCTTTATGACTTATCTAGCGTATTTAAGAACTTTTAAATATCTTTATACTCGAAGTTACGTTTTCCACAGCAGGAAAGTTCGCTTTATTACGCAATATATCTCTTCCTTTCTGTCGCCAATCTTCGAGCAGTCTTTCACTATAGGCTCCACAGGCCTGCAGTTTCATTTACGCTTGCCCTATATACTGTCCTCAACACCAAACGCCTCGGTCAAGCCTATACCACTCCCACACTTGTCGTTGGATAGATTATATATACTCTGACGTTCCGACTGAGTATGCCGAATGGTTTGTGCGCCGTTTCCGCGCGCTATTCACGATCCGCTTTCACCTGAAAGCTTTCTCCCGGGGGTTCGTGCCTGCGTAATCACAAGGCCCACCCACCTTAATACCATGTTTTTCAATAAAGTCTTACACTCAGTCACCATCACCAGCTCACTCTCCCTCAACCGACTGTAGGGCACCCCGCGTGACATGTACGACAGCCTGCTGAGCGACGTGAACAAGCGGGAGACGTCCAAGAGCAAGCCGTCCATCGCGTTCACCGCGCCCCACGACAACATGGACTCGCCTTTCGGCTCGCTCGAAGAGTTCCGGGACTTCATGTACAGCTACTACACCGAGGGCCAGTCCATGATCGCGCACATGCGAGACCGCGTGCCCCGGGACCTGCCCGAAGTGGCGCAGCTGCTCGAGGCGTCCTTCAAGAGGTACGATCGGGGCGAGGCCTCCACACTACGTGCATGCCTTCGCAGTGTTGCAATATAAATACCGCGACCGTGCGACGACATCGTGCACAGTCACGCAGTTGTAAATAGCAGCGATTCTTTTCGTGTCTTCTTTTCTTCTTTTTGCGTGCATGCTGTCATTGACTAGCATGTAGTATTTGCAGTAACGTGTGCTTTTAGTATGTGCTGTGTACAAGATTATTTTTATTGGCAGCGCGAATATATTAGGTGCTTCTGCGAAGACGTTAAACTGTCTCTTTTTTTTTATTCGCCTGTTGCAGATTGCGCATTTCGAGTACTTTAGCTAGTCTACTCGAGGAGGCGGACACAAATGCATAAAGAAACAGAAATGCATAATCGACCATTGAAAAATAAATCATTAATCGAATTTTTTTGAGTGATTACGTTGCGGGAAGTATTTGCAATATACAAGTTATAGTCAGGAAGTTTCGCAAGGCGGATTCACTTGAAACGCATCCTCAGGATGGCACCAGTTTCTAGAACAGAGTTTCCAAACTCTGCGAAGAAATACACTGGCGGTCCAGTCAATTACGCGCTCGAAAGTGTGAAACTGCGCTTTGTTAAAAATGCAACTGGAACGGCAGTATAAACTCGCCAGAAAAAGTGCGCTACGGAGAAGCATGTGGGCGGCGATCCGTGTAAACAGGCACACGACGCACACGGCACAGGTACGTGATGATGAAACTCGAGCTGGACTGCTACTTCTCCACGGTGGTCAACTACAGCGCTGAGCGGATCTCCAAGGAGGACCTGCGCTACTGGCCCAACCACATCCTCAAGAACATGGACGAGAACATGAGCTGGATCATGGAGCTGATCCGGCGCCGACCCAGCCTGTCCGAGTTCTACAACGACACCATGGAGCAGCTGAAGATGCTGCTCTACCAGATGCGCTCGGCCACCCAACTCTACGACTGGCAGTCCTTCTAGCGAGGCGTCGGGTTCGGCCGCGGCCCCGTGACGTCACCGCCGCTCGCGCGCTACGCCTCCTGGCGGCGACCGTGGACACTCGGTTGACGCATTAAACGTTTTAATCGGGCAAGCAATGCGGCTTTCTCGGCCTGACGTTGGTACCTCCTTCTGTATTGCATTTACTTTGCAATTGTGGTAATGTCAAATAATAAAAGATCATTGGTGATTGATGACGCGGGAAAGGGAGAACTGCTATGTTACCGCGGCGCATAAAGTCGTGGGTGAATAGAATGTCGGGCTACAAATCCCCGAATGCCAGCTAATGCTGCAACGAAAGAAAGAACGTGACAGCGGGATATAGCTGGTCGCACATACTTCAAATTATTGAAAAGGGGAAAACTCATCCATCCGAATGTAGCAATAAGCTACAAAGGAAACGTGTACGGCCTTCTCAGAAAGAAAGCTTTGCAGTTGAGCAAAATATCCCTTGCGATCCGGTATCTTGGGTCAGGAGGAATTTTTCCTCAACTGCGAAGCACTCGTTCTGAGAAGGCCGTATGGGCTTCCTTTGAAGCTTTGTGCTACATTCGGATGGATGATAATTTTTCCCTTTCACGAACATTCCTGCAGGTTGCGGGATTCCGCAGACGTGACTTGCCACTTCAATTATTCAAGGATGCGCAAAAAACAAGCCCGCCTATAAGTTTCTCCATGAACATATTACTAGTTCATCGGTCCTTTGCCTTTGTTGTCTTGTGCGCGTATGCGTCAGTGTGGCATTTTTCTCATACATGGCGAATGCGCACCTCCTTCATCCCATTATTTTTGCACTGTTCGCTAAATAATAATAATAATAATAATAATAATAATAATAATAATAATAATAATAATAATAGAATTCACACCCTGTGGTGCTTATATATGTTGTCTCCAAAAAATAAACGTCACCTAACTTGGGTGAATTTACTTATTCTTTTTTATCACTCAGAGCTCGCAACTTGGATTACTCAAAGAGGCGGACATTCCTTGCACGAGGAAGCGAGATGCATAATCGACTAATTAACAGCAACAACAACACCACCACCACCGAAAATCGCGAATTGAGTTTTTAAGCTATCCAGTAATTATTTTATAGTATACACGGTGCAATTTACGCATTGCTGCCGGAGATTTCGTAAGGCATAACCACTGTAACGAATTTTCGGAATGACACACTGGTTTCGATACACTCATTCCCCAACTCCGCGAAGAAATACATGGGCGTTCCAGTTAATCTTGTGCTTCAATGCATAAAACGGTGGTTTGCTATAACAAATTAAGTGAATTCTTGTTACTCAGTCGAACACGCACCTTGATATTTCTCGTGCAGGTATAGTGAACGTCTCTTCGGGTAATTGGGCTCAACAACCTAGAATTATGATATCTGCCACAAGCGATGTTTTTGAAACTATATATATATATATATATATATATATATATATATATATATATATATATATATATATATATATCATGAGAAGCCAACAAGCACTGACACCAAGGACAACATAGGGGAAATTACTTGTAACTTGTTACTTGTAATCTTGTAAAATTAGATAATTGGAGGCCTTCTAGTGCACGTAGGACAAGAAATAGGCCTGCAATTATCTAATTTTACAAGGTGACAGTGGCCAGAAACTCAGTCCCCACGAACCGCAAATCAACTTGAAGTCGCAAAGAAGACCTCATCTTCAAAAAGAAAAAGAAGAAACACGTAAAATGAGCCAGACTGAAACGCCGACCGACGTGCTATGCAGTGAAGGCGAAGCGAAGAGATGCTCCGCGCAACGTTGTGATTGTGCAGTTCAAAAATTTTTTTCTCGCTTAAAACAAAATTTAATCTTTTAAATCTTTGTACATAGATAGACAGCAAAGCATACTATGCAATGCCGACTATGCCATATTTTTACTTGGAACGCTACATTGCGAAAATGAAGCCACAAATTGAGTCAGAACGCAATTTTTTTCATTTTTAGCATGACATTAAGCGAAAGTTTAGGCTTTATTTCTCATCAGAATATTTTTATAATCTAGTATACACACATACCAAGCCCCTATTGTTAATATATTCCTCATGTAAATCTTACTTTTTTTTATAAAAAATATTAAAGAAGGGGCAATTGTCGACTTTTCCTTACGGCGAAAAATTATGTAAATTAAAATAGAAAGCAATAAACGACAATAGTCACGAAAGAGTACCGTCTGGCGACAATTTAAAAAAATATTCGCAGTAACAGGTCAAAGCAATAACTTTGTAGAAATTTTTCTGCCTGGCATATTCTCACTTGTGTGCGCAACCTTCAAAGCGTCCTCACGGCATTAGAAAACTTTTTGTTCTGAAAAATCGCTTGAATAATTACTTCCCACATTGAGGTAAAACAACATGATTTTTTTCAGCAGAATCGCAGATGGTCGATAAAACACAGAGTACACTTGAGATGGAATGACCCATAATGACCCATATATATATATATATATATATATATATATATATATATATATATATATATATATATATATATATATATATATATATATATATATATATATATATATATATATATATATATATATACACGCGCCCAGTGCACAGCGCAAATCTTCCGAGATTCAAGTCGTTGAGCGTGTAAACGGAGGCACACGGAGGAGACACATGAGTAACAACACCACACACACAAACAGGATGATGCGCCTTGTTCGCACAATCTGCGATGGTGTGAAAAAAAAAAAAAAGAGCGCAAGGGAGATGCTCGACGAAAAGTCGATCGCTCATTCGAATGTCGCAGCCCTTTATGCACACGTCGGTAATAAGTGCCGGGAGGGGAAAAAACACACACACACAAAAGAAAGGAACAGCTCAGAAAATAATGCAAACCTGTAACCAAGGAAATCAGTCATGCGTTCAGCTACTGACGTTTCGAAACGCCACGCACTTTTTTTTTATGGGACAGCGCGACGGGAGGTCGCAGCTTACCCGTGCGGTATATATGAGAACTACCTAATAGCACGCCTTTCGTAATAAACAAATGAGTCAATACGGAGCGCTCGCCTAATAGTCTGTTTCTTTTTCTGTTCTTTTTTTGCCCCTGTCCTTTTTTTATCGCGTTCTTTTTATTTAAGATAAACAAGATCGACTTGCCTAATGGGACTCTAAAAAGCTACCCTATAAGGCTGTCTTCCAATAATCGCTGTAAACGTCTCAATAGACAGCTTAAGCGGACAGCGGCCATCTTGAGTCTCGCTATACTTCTTACAAAGTCGAAAAAAAGACACAGTTTTGCTAACACAGTATCGTAGCAAAAAAAAAAAAAAAAAGAAACGATGCAGGCTACTTTGCTTGTCCAATCATGATGGCGGCTGAGGAGAAGGGTTGGGAAACTCGACGGGCACGTATTTCTGGTTCACAGTAAAACGTATTCACGTTTTCACGCTTAATGTGTAAGCGTGAAAACGTGAATACGTTTTGCTGTGAGCCAGAAATACGTGCCCGTCGAGTTTCCCAGCACGCATTTCTGGCTCACAGCAAAACGTATTCACGTTTTCTGATGCGCTTAATGTGTAAGCGATCACGTGTTTCTCGTACGTTCGCACACGCAAAGTGTTAAAGCACAGCGATAAACTGTGTGCGTGTTTTTTTGTTTTTTTTAGCTTCTTGTCGACGCGAGGTGGCGTCATGTTCGGATAGCTGGTTGCCCCAGGACAAAGACATGCCGGAGCAAATATTCCCAGCAAGATGAGGTATGTGTACGCTGCAGCAAAAAATCCGGAGACCACTCGGCGCATCCTATAATGAATGCAAATAGATTAACCCTGTGAGACCCGTGGGTAACGTACCCCTTCCAGAAGCGCTTGGATTTAAAGTGGGCGGAAGTATCGACCGATCGGCATTCGAGATAAGAAAGAGACCTTTAGAATATGGGTGGAAAAAAAAAAGACCGAATCCGTTGCAAGCATAGGTAGCGATGCAAGGTAGATTGAGAACTTTTGAGGAAGAGAAAAAAGAGATGAAGGGGACGTTTACGAAAATGCTAGAATGTAAGTCATGTACGGCATACCTGATTAGCTGAAGCAGGCTACGTGACTAATTGTCACGGCCCCGTTTTGAAGGGGATGCCAATAAATCGTCATGATCGTCTTCCAGACGCGGTTCCTGATGCTTTCCATTGCTTGGGCTCGAAGCTATCTTTTTAGCTGTCGACGTGAACTGCTGATACTACGCTGACCAGAATGGAAACACACCTTAAACCACTTTAGACGGCTAAAGTATCGTTTCAGAATCCGATTTTCGTTCACTTAGCGGGAAGGAATAGCGTGAATATTACTGTGTAAATTTAAATCCACACTTGCCTTTCTTGAATCACGCGCCGAACTATCAGCCTCGGAGTGGCGGAAAGTTCTAGTAATTAAAATCTTACAGCGAAATGTACGAATATGGAGTCTTGAAGAACATACCATATCAGTCTAAATCGATTCAGTGTTTCTAATTAGTGTCCGCGTAAAGTCTGCTTTCCGTCAGAATGCATAAAGCAACGCGTTTGCGAAGCAGGAGTTCAACTTGAATGCTTGCGCGCGAGCGCCTTAGCCATGTTTCCCCAGCCTGTTCTCCATTTATTCGCGTATTCCCGGTAACAGTTCCGTTATGTGCCGACAGAGGGCATGCCGGGCGTCAAGCCCTCACTATACCTCGGCGTTGTACAGCTTATACATCATCCACACTTTCGTTCCGCGCTGACCGAGTAATTATATAGTAACTATAGTAACTATATAGTAACTATATATAATATATACTATATTATAGGCTCCAGATGAAAAAAAAAAAGTTCGCGAACTCTCAATCTAGTCGAAACGAGTGAATTCTGAAGTGCAGCTTTGACGCGTTAACACCTTTCTAACCTTAAATCTTAAAAATCTTAAAGTTAAGATCTTTTTTATTCGTCGTTTTTTTTTTGTTGTTGTTGCTGCTTGCTGTTTTCCGTTCGTAAACATAACGCCTAGTTCGGACTATAGTTCAAATGCCCGACGTAATAGTCTGCTCGAGGCTGCAGGGAGTTCCAGCAGGCAGCGACCTGCGCCAACTGCAGGGGCCGGAAACTGCAGCCTCATCTCCGTGGCGGCGAGCGTGTCTGTGAGCAAGCCTTCCCTCGGCACGGCGCCGCGGGCTCGAAGTCCACTCGTCGGGAAGACGTCGGCACGGACCCCTTTGTTAACGTCGTCTCAAACCGAAGTCTGGTCGCCAAGCGTTTGAATTCGGCTCGTTGCGGCTCGTTACGAAATAAACGCGCCGCGAGCCTCGAGTGCACGCACAGGCGAGGCGCCGCAACGAACGTCCTTCACGACGTGTATATATGCATAGCGCACGCGCGAGCCCTCTCTCTCCTCGTCGTCAAGGGTTTCCCAGAGTGCAGTTTTGAAAAGCAGTTGAGATAAAAGGGAGAAGTAGAGCAGGGCGGCCGCAGGTGCTTGTGCGCATGTATGTGTGCCTGTGTGTGTACACACATACATCATCGGGTGTGTGTGCGTGTGTGCGCGCGCATCGCGGCGCTTATGCAGCGAGGCGCACGCTGACGTGGGAACACTTGCAGCTGGCAGCTTCGCGGCTGCGACAGTTCTCAGCAGGCGCGCCTGTATCGCGCCTACACGGCGCGCGCGGTTCGTCGTCGTCGTCGCTGGCCGCGCGGCGGCGCGTTCGTCGGCGGGGCGGCTCAGCGCGCAACGCACAGCTGGCGGCCGCTCACGCGACTAGCAGCGCGCGAGCGCCTGCAACGTCACCCAGAGGCCACTTGTTGCGGCCCGTCGGCGGGCAGCAGCAGCAAGGCGCCTGTCGGCCGGACCAGGCCGGTTCGCGGCAGTGTCGCATGTAGTACATGCCGTGCGGACGCGCGAAGCGAAACGCGCTGTACCGTCGAAGCGGTGCAACCACATGGAGCGTATTGCCGGCGTACTCTCGGCGTCGCCGGGCGTCGGCGCGCGTCCACCTGGCGGTTGCAAATTAATTGTGTTTCAATCGTTACGACGGCAAGCGAACGCGGACGAAGGAAGACACGAGGGCGCGGCGCGGACTTAAAGAAAAAAAAATTGTGGGATTTTACGTGCCAAAACCACGATCTGATAATGAAGCACACAGTAGTGGGGAACTCCGGAATAATTTGCACCAGCTGGGGATCTTTAACGTGCACCTAAATCTGAGCAAACGGATGTTTTCGCATTTCGCCTCCATCGAAATGCGGCCGCCGTGGCCGGGATACCATCATGTGCGCGGATGTATCTCCAGGGTGCTGAAGTCCGGCGCATTCGCTCAGGCGGCATAGCTTACTGCTTCCGAGTAAAAAAGTCCACGGTTCGATTCCGGGCGCTACTGGGCGCATTTCAAGCACCGCGCCATTACGGCACCTATCATAGCCACTCACTCACTCACTCACTCACTCACTCACTCACTCACTCACTCACTCACTCAAAGCGGGAGAAGATGTACGAAGGAAAGCACGAAGATAGATATACTTCACGTGACACAGCGATAGTCATCAGAACGTTGACAGCTGTTAATCGATAACCCTCCAATGCACTTATGAACTCTATTGCCACCAAAGAACACATAGCATGAAAGCAGTATATATATATATATATATATATATATATATATATATATATATATATATATATATATATATATATATATATATATATATACCCCAAGAGAAAGAGCCATTACAATACTGACTGACGCAAACAGCTGCGACAGGAAGCAACCACGAAATAAAAACGCCTAGTCGAAGAACCTAAAATCGGCAACAACAAATGAAGTGTGCTACAAGCAAGCAGCCTCGCAAATAAGACGTACACGAAGAGTTCAGGAAAAAGAAAAAAACACACAAGAGGATAACTGCACTCACGTAGACCGGCCTAGAAGCGTCCGGACTTAAGTGCTCCCTCCCCTCGCGTCTCTGGCACGTGGCTCCAGCCGTGGGCGCCTTCGCAGCGCCATACATAATTTCCTGCGCGACGCCAAGAAGCCTGCCGTGCTAAATTTCTTAGCATCTCCGGTCCGTCTTTAAGATTCAAGGAGGCCTTCCGCGCTGAATTCTTCAGTACTGTGCCTCCGGTCTGTCTTTAACTATTGCAAGCTAATTTGCGGCTTGCGAGCTGGACTGCTCGCTCAGGCACTCTCTTTGCCACACTGCCACTTTTTAGTGTGAAGAAATTCTTGATTGATTGATTGATTGATTTAACTCGCGCCATAATTTAAGTACACCGGCATTCTGACACTTCGCCACCACGTATATACGCTGCCGCCACGGCCATGTGGTGAACCTTCGACCTTTCTGAGCAGCAGAGATTGGACTGTTGAGCTAAGAGTAGTGTATAACGGGCTTTTTTGAGCAGGATCTGTGTGCAGAGACCAAGAATGTGCGTCATAAAGGGGCCGCGTGCTTGTTAAAAACGCTGCTCGGCTACCCTTCGATTGTGTGTACGTGCTCGACGTCCTTTTTCCGCTCTCTCTCTCTCTCTCTCTCTCTCTCTCTCTCTCATGCACCTTGCTTTCTCTTCTGTGTAGGGTGCGTGCCTAACCAGAAATAAATCTGGCCAGGCTCCGCGGCCTTTCTGTGCATCTTTTCTCTGTTCCCCTCTCTCGACGTATGGCAGCCAACGATACGATTTTCTGGTTATAGCGTCCCTCTCTGGCTTCTGCCTCTAATTTATCTCTCTCTCTGTCACTCGAACCTTTCCTGCTCATCGGTTCTTGAGCAATCTTTCGTCGCATCTGCTGCTTCGTGGCTTTCTCTCTTACGTTGTTGCGTCACTGAAGATGAAGTCTTCTATTCGACAGTTTCATCGTGTCGCAAAATGTACCGCCTTCACAAGCACCTTCAGAAGGGTACGGATGGACGGATGAACGGATATAAATAGGGTGTCCACGCTAACGTTGGCGAAGCTCAGCAACAATTAGAAAAAAAAATAAAGAAAAATAAAGAACGATATTTAAAAAAAAAAAACACAGTGTAAGATACGATTTCAAGACCTATACGGTGTTCGGTTGGCAGACCTCTGACGACCATGCCGTAGGTCTTATAATTGCATCTTGCAACGTGTTTTTTTTTTTTTTGTAATCCTTTTCCTTTAATTTTTATTTTTATTTCGTTGAACAGCTTGCTAACGTTAGATGCAGGAAACACTACATATATCTATAAACTGATAAAAGTGCAGGTGCATGTAGAAAAGCAAGTCCGGTCTTCATCGCTCGCGATGGTCACGGCCGTGCGTGGCGCCAACTAACGCACGTAACGCTCCTGAAGTTAGCCGTCCATTATACGTGCAGCCGACAGTAAAAGTTTGAAAACCATAGATGGCGCCAAATACCTTATTATATTGTTAATCAAGTGGCGCAGCGTACGCGTGCCTTTTTGAGCAATGTAAGGAAGCGAGACAATTTCACGTTGCAAAGCTGTGCTGCAAGAAATTAAGAAGACAAAAAAAAATATGGGCCGGTGCCGTGTATTGTAGACTTAGGAAACTGGACGGGCTACCCAAGCCGCTGCCGCCGTTGAATTGGTTATAGAGGGTAGGTCACGTCATGCGAAGGTTGTGGGTTGGAATCCTTCCGGCAGTAGATTGTCTTACCCCCCCCCCCCCCCCCCCACTTTTATTTTCGTTTTCCTTTCGAACAATGTGAAACCCACCTGCAATTTAACTCTCATTGATGAATAATTATGCCTCTTAAGAAAACAAAAAGATATTTTGTTATATTAACTTTCAATTGTTCGTTTTAGGGTTCCCGCACTGCGGAAAAAAAAATAAGTTCGGAAAAAAGAACGAACAAGAAGAACGACGCATTTCACAGCACGTGTTGAATATGTATTCTCAGAAATGGCGCTACAGTCGCAATATTTTTTCTAGAAAAACGTTACGCATTGAGTACGTGGCTCGTTTCTTTCCTACAGTCGCCACGTGTCATCTAATTTCAAAAATAAAAAAGTATTTAGTGAAATATACTCAATGGTGTAATCGCAACGACGATTATCGCGCCAATTCTTGCGTCCGCCACTGCTTTACACCAAGGCTTGATCAGCAAACATAATCACCTTTTCCCCAAATCCAGTATTTTTATCAGTGTAATACAATCGTCGCAGAATTGCGCGGCGTATTTCAAGAGAACAAAAACAAAAATAAAATATGATTGACATGAATTAATCGAGAGGTTGGCGCGTCCGGTGGTGGCGCCGGTTGCTCCTAGTCGCAGGACAAACAAAATTAAGAGCGCAAGAAAGAAAAAGCAAACAAACAGGAAAACACCGAAGACAGGCAAATATCGCGAACATTTATTGAGAGCGCGGCACTGGGCCAACTACAAGACCGTTGTCAAGCCTTCGCGAATTCCGCCGCAGGTCCTTTTATTTTTATTTTTATTCTTTCTCTCAGTCTTTTATTTTAACCTCAATTTCCGCTCACTTTTTTTTATGCTCATTCAGCATATTGCAGCGAAGCAACGAATGTGCGCCGTGCAACCGTTCTATGCACTTTTACAGCGCGTTCGACCACGTCTGTTGCTGCTGCGCTGACCCTGCAGTGTACTAGGCGTGCGGCGAGCGACAAAGCAGCAAGCGACGAAGTTCGCGTGCTGTGAAACAAAAAAATCGCTTGACCCTTGCATTGTCTTGCGCTTTGACAGGGCGCAGCTGTCCCGCTCAAAAAGCGCGCACAGCTCGGCCATCTCACCCCCCCTTCCCTGCTATAACCCCACCATTTCAAACCGCCCTCGCCCCCCCCCCCCCCCCCTTACTGTGCTCGACAGTACAGTGTGGCCTATACCGTTGTGCAATATTATGCCCGATGAAAAATACCCGGTCTATACGTCGGTCGATTGCGGGGAATCGAAACGGCGGCGCGGCTGGGTCCCTCGGGCGTTTTGTTCTCTGTGCGATCCTTTCCTGGTTCTTGCGAACCCGACTTAGTCCTTTTTTTTTTTCAATTCTGCGTGGCATCTGTCCAACTGTCTTTGTCTCGTTGTTTCCATTTTTTCGGCCTCCGGTTTGGTCTTTCTACGATACTTGCGACTAGCGAGCTTACTTGCGCCGTTCAAACATTCCTTTTTTTTGTTTTTGCAGAGTATGATTGTAACTTTAGTACACTTGACGGTCGTATCAAAGAAAAGCCCTGTTATATTTCTACGAGGAAGTCCAGTAAGAAGGAAAATATTCCACATTGGTGAGGCCAGCACAGGCACAAAAGTGGGTCGTCGATCGTCTTCGCCTATGCCTGTAACGGTTTCCGTTCTATCGGATTCCTTCGCTGCGTTTTTACTACAAAAACTCAACGTTTCTTGTTTATCTCGACTGCCTGACCGGGTAATACTTCCATCCGCTTTGAATCCTGGTGCTTCTGGAAAGTGTACATTACCCACCGATCTCACAAGGTGAATCCCTTCGCATTCCATTAGGATGTGCTCAGTGGTCTCGGGATTTTTGCCGCAGCAGACACATGCATCATCCTGTTGCGAATACTTGCTCCGATATGTTTTTTTTTTGTTTTTGTCCTTCGGCAACCAGCTCGAGCCTCAAGTAGGAAGGCACTCCCCTTTGCGTTATATTTCCCTTCCCGATTTCTTTCTTGCCGCTTTTTGTAAATATCCATAGTCTTTTTTTATCCCCGTTCTTTGTATCCAATTTACAGTCTCTGTGTCTCTCATTTTCTTTTTTGATGACCACCGGTTGTCCATTTCAACTTTCAATTACCCTGTGCTTGGTTGCCAACTTTCTTGACCGCTTCCCGTATATAACGAAGCACGACCCCTGGCGCCAGATGCGCTGTCCTGGCGCGTGTAAGAAGCAGCAGAAGGAGGAGGAGATGGAGGAGGACGGGTATACCTCGAGTCTGTTGACATGAACGACGACGTGGCGGTACAACGGGCGTCTAGTTCGTAGCGGGTCATGCGGGCGCGATGCCGCACGTAAAGTCAGTCCCCTGTCGAAGCGTACGATACTGACCTGTGTAACGTGAAAGCAGCTTTTCCGACAGCCCCACGACACGGGTCCGGAATCAGCATGTTTACAGAAGCAAACTCTATTAGCATTACGCATAAACTTTTTCTTTTGCTTGATAATAATTTATGAGTCTAGTATAGAGCGCATCACAACGTGCGTATGGGAGTCACTGGCCGAATGTGGAGGTGCAAAAAAAAAAAAAAAAAAAAAAAAAAAACTGGCGCCGTATTCTTAATGCTCTTGCCCCTAAGGACTGTTCGTCACTGGCCAGCCGCCTTCGCTGTAATGGCATGTTCGCAATCGCGTATATAGGCTGGCATTCGCTCTCGCGAACTGTTCTAGCATAAAAACAACGTTTGTGAATGAGGGCCCGGTTTCCTGCATTATATAGGTGGTCTGCTCTGCGTAAAGTTGTCGAGAAATTCTCCGCATACGTGAACATTTCGCGAACTGACATAGCAGATTGTAATTTCGTCTTCCAGATGTTTTTTTTTTTCTCCGAGGGTGTTACTACGGGAGTGACGTCGTGTCTACACGCGTTACATGCGATGCGCGGATTTGCTTCGTACTTTCCGCTCGGGAATGTTTTATTACTAATGATACAAGTCGACTGGCAGCTTTCGGGCACTCTGTTCTAGAGCGCTCTCGCGGTGCGCTTTACATTCGGCTGGTCGAAACTTAGCACTCGGAACGCATTTACCGTGGTCCATTCGGAGCGCTATAGGAGGCGACCGAGATCCGACGTAACTCAAACACGCATGGATATACTCCGATTGTTGCGGCGAGCAGATTTCGCGTTCGGTTGGTTCAAGCTCTCTCTCTCTCTTTCCCTGCCTCCGATCTCGTCAGGGCTCCGCACCTCTGCAGACCAAGTTGAAAGCGCGGTATAGGAACCAGTCGAGTGCGCTTTGAGTGGACCTGCCTCGAGGTTTTACCGGGTTTGCAAAGTTCATCAGTGCCATAGCTAATTGAGCAATGGCACGTCCCGACTTGTTCCGGAATGCCAGTGACAGTCTCTTGAAGTCATCCTGTCCAAGAGACGCCACCGCGCTGTACTGCTACAGTCGATATTAAAAAAAAAAGTTATTTAAAATGTTCTTCAAGTGTTTTTGATGCGCCGAACACTTCTAATTTTACACTTTCAACGTTTTATCTCACCCTGTTCTTGTTATTATGAAATGTCTGTTGTGCTTTATTCGAATGTGTTCTTCGAATGTATTCGAATGTGTTTTATTCTAATGTATGCGAATGTAATCCTGAATTATAACCTGTTTTTTTCCTATAATAGGCCCATGCCTGCAAAATCTGTTATGTGCTACGATGTGCGTATGTATTTATTTTTAAGCCATGGACCATTTGTTTGGTTCCGTGTGATGTTGAGCGTATGGCACCATTGCTTGCATGTTAGGCTGCGTCTTCTTTTGGTGCAACCAAGTATTTAAGTTGGCGTCCATTATCCTACTACAATGTCTTCAGACGACAGCATGGTTGTAACTAACTAACTAACTAACTAACTAACTAACTAACTAACTAACTAACTAACTAACTAACTAACTAACTAACTAACTAACTAACTAACTAACTAACTAACTAACTAACTAACTAACTAACTAACTAAAGAAATAAATATTGACTCCCCCCTCCCCCCGCACCAACGATACATCACAGCTGGTAAAATAAAGGCGCATATTCCCCTCATGTATTATTCCAACTAAATTCCTCCATTCGAATATCTCTGAAATTTCTTATTCTCGAAGTTCTTGAACAAGATCAGGTGGTGGTTTAGAATTTACTCCTTACCAATGACTCCTTACAAAAAAAATTCGGGTTTCTGGGAACTTATCTTCCCTGCGCACGTCCGACTACGGAAGTTTTGGAGCTCAATATATTTGCGTCGCGGTTTGTCGGAAGTTAACTAGAGAAGTAACGATAGTAAGCAAACGCTTCGACAACGCCTAAATCAATTTCAGTAATCCAAACAGTCAGCGCTTACATGAATCGGCATAAGCAAATGCTTTAAAATACATT